>NC_067155.1:17406599-17581599 GCF_903995435.1 Acomys russatus
AAAAGGCGTGCACCCCCTCGCCCGGCTTCGACTTAAAGTCCTCTACCGAATAGTGTGAGGTCACTTTTAACCAGCTATTATCTTTAACATTTTTTCTGTAGTTAACACGTGGTTAGTCTGACTTATTTCAAATCTGACAATCTATTCTTCAGCGTTTAGAACATTTACAACACATCCAATGCGATTAGTGATATTACTAGGATCGTCTTTTATCTTGGCATTCATTTTCTGGGATGAAAAAGAGGTCGCGTGTAAATATAAGAAACAACAAAAGTGATTTTTAAAGTTCAGTCATATCACGCTACAACCAACGAAGTTTTTTTTTTTTCCTACGAAAAAAATCGAAGCGTGCGTTTGTGTTCGTTTAGGATATTTTTACGCGCTAGGCATTCGGTTTTCAACAAATTGTGCTGATACATATTTTCCATCTAGATAACAGGGACACTGAAGCCTGGAAGGTCCAGGAGAGCTGGCTCTCTGAAAAGTAATGTGAATTACACACGTTTAAAACCAACCGATTCCTTAGTTCAAGATTTATCATGGTCCCTACCAGAGCACAGCGCGGCGGGATCCTACTCACTGGGTCTCAGGCAAAGGCGTAATCAAGTCAGTTACATCTCGATCTGACCTTACTTCCTATTCTCAACTTTGAAACGTGGTCTGTACCCGCCGTTGGAGAGAAAAAAGAAAAAAAAAAAAAGAACCCGGAAGTACCTTTTTATCAATGGAGGGAATCTCCCCTTTAAGCGCGCGCCTCCACGGAAACTCCCACAATCCACTGGGCGAGGCTCCCAGATGGGCTGGCCCAAGTAGCATGCCGGGACCTCCCTGAACGGCCGACCGCTAGGCTTCCGAGAATTCTGTACATTCGGACTGCATTTCCCATGTGCCATTGCGCCGGAAGTAGAAACAACTTCCGGCGGTCTGGCGGCGCCGCTGCGGACGGTCAGATCTTTCAGGTGGGAGTAAGAAGTTGGTGTTGGTGTTTGGCTTAGGTCTCCGCGGAGCAAGGCAAGAGCAGGCGGGCTGGGTGTGGGTGTGCATGGTGGTGTGAGGTGGGAGGGTGTTGAAACGTGTGTTTGCGTGTAGGGACGCGGGGTCCGTGCGTGTCTGTCAGTCTGTCTGTCTGTCTGTCTGTGCACACTTTGCCCTCTTCCGCATCATGTGTGTGACCGTGTCGGTCGCTTTCCGCCCCTGCTCGCTCTCACGGCCGCAGGGCCCGAGGCAGAGGACTGAGCTGCAGTAAGGAGAGCCCGGGCGCGGGGGCTGATGGGAAGCTGTCCCCGGGGTGCAGCCTGGGGCTCGGGGCGAGCGTTCTGGGGCCGGAAGCGGCTCCGAGGGCCGCCTAGGAGGGCAGCTGCTGTGGAGCCCGTGACTTGGTCAGAGCTCTAGGCGTGGTGATGCTGTGGGGCGTGAGGGAAGCGCTCGCCGGGGATGCGCTCAGAGACGGCCTGGGAGCTCAGGCTTGCTCAGGAGGGGGCTGCACCAGGGTGAGGTCGTCTCAGCGACACAGCTGAGATCCGAGAGCGAGTCTACCTTTTCTTTTTCTTTCTTTCTTTCTTTATTTTTGGTTTTTGGAGACAGGGTCTCTCTGTGTAGCCTTTGCTATCCTGGACTCGCTTTGTAGACCAGGCTGGCCTCGAACTCACAGCGATCCACCTGCCTCCGCCTCCCAAGTGCTGAGATTAAAGGCGCGTGCCACCACGCCTGGCGAGTCTACTTTTTCTATCAGCTTGAGAAACGAGGTTTCAATTTTAGAATATAGAATTGTCAGTAGCTGAAGGAGGGACGTGCAAGTTGACACCTCCACCATTGTGACTTTTACAGTGTTGCTTCCCTTTGCGCTTAGCAGGCACATTATCGTTTCAATGACCCTTGACATCGTCCCTCTACAGTCACTTCCTTTCCCCGACATGTTATGGATAGCAATCTCCAGAGGTGAGCCTGAAGGGCGTTGCAGCTCCGAGTTGCTAAATCGACTGCTACTTCGGTGGCACTCTCACCTCAGATGGCCTTTGACCATTAAAGCAGTGGGGAATGGAGGTGCTAGAGGGTTTCTGTTCACCTGTGAGGACTTAAGGAGTGGGAAAGTGGTGGCGCTAAACTTGGCATCTTTGAGAGCTAGTAGTTTTCAGGGTGTCTGTGTGTCAACACAGCTAATACTGGCCCAGACCCAGATGGGCAGTGTCGTGGTGTCTGGGGAGTCTGGGTTGTAATTTTCTACGCTTGTCTTGAGCCTGAGAATGGCGGTTGTGAGCTTGTTAGTGCAGTGTCTGCCATACAATAAAGGTCCGATGTCTTTTAGTTGTTGCTCTATGTGGTAGTTTTGAGTTCATTCTCATCAATTTCCTGTAGTACAAGGGAATACTAGAAATTATACGTTTACTCCTTGTGTTTTTAAGAAAATGACTGAAAAAAAAAAGCTAGACTTTATGGTATACACCTTAATCTCCTTGGGAGGCAGAAACAGGAGGATTACCATAACCATAGATGACAAAGGTGCTCAGGAAAGTGTTCAGGAAAGTTCCACGGTGTGCGATCCCATTTACTAAAGTGGGCACGGAATGCTGGGCACTGCCTGACACGGCGGCTGCAGCCTCTCCAGCCTCCGCCCTGAGCTGCCATGCGATGCTGTGAGCCCTGTCAGCCTTGCTAGGTGGGACTCCAGTTGGAAGGTCTCCTCACAGGAGGAGGAGAGGCCCAGCCCTAGGCCTGGCTGGATCCCAGGGTGAAGATGGGCTCCTCTGCTGGCCTCTTCTGCAGGACCTCCAAGGCAGCCGTGCTGATGGCTGCTCTCCACACTGAGCCTTGTGCACTGGGCTGTCTGGGTTAGGAGAGGATCGGCTTTGTGTGGCTCCTGTCTGCTTCTAGTTTGTGTGAGGGAGGCTATGAGCGGTGAGAGGAGACAGTGAGTGGGGATGCTTGAGAAATAAAGAGGTCGATGACATCATCCTGACAGGAGCCAGTCCGGGAACATCAAGTCACAGTCCAACTAGAGGCTTTCTTTCTGTCCCCAGGGAGGAAGCCTGAAGATGGCCGGCTCCAATTGTCATGACATGGTGTGTGTAAGTTGTCACTTCTGTCTTTGACATAGGGGGACTTCCAGGTTAGGTGACTCCTTCCTGTCTTGTTGTCTAGAAGCTTCCCAAGGCTCTGAAATCCTCCAGCCCTGTCTGCCCCTTACAGTGAGGTTGGAAGGTCAGAGCACTTCCTGTTTGTGCCTCTTTCCAGCTGCTCCTGGGGTTTTCTTTGACTGCATTCCTCCTCGTGTGCTGTCTGCTGGGTCTGCGGTCAGGGAGGACTGTGGTTGCAGGGGAGGCTCAGTCCCACAGGGAAGCAGGCTTTGGGGTGTCAGGACTTTGAGCTGATGGTCTCCTTTGCCCTGGGAAGTCTGCTTGACATCTCTGGTGTTTTCCGGCTGATGACCCAGGGTGTGAGAGTGACTGTCCTCAGTGCATGAGTGTGACCAGGTGACCTGCTTGAGGAGGCTTAGGAGAGCGTTCAGTGATCTGAGGGAAAGGTCATACAGGCTGTGATAGGGAGGGGATGGTAGTCTGCAGACTAGGGAGACCTGAGACACACTAACCACTTTAAAAGTTCTTTTTAAAAAAGCAGTAATAAGGACATCCACATACATTATAGACTCTTACGTAGTTTATAAAAGTCATTCTTGCTCTCTCTCTTTTTAATTTGGTTTTTAGAGACAGAGTTTCTCTGTGTAGTTCTAGCTGTCTTGGAACTTTCTTTGTAGACCAGGGTGGCTTGGAACTCAGAGAGATCCACCTGCCTCTGCTTCCCATGTGCTGCGGAAGAGTTGTGCGCTACCACATTCAGCCAGCAAATATTTTTTTTAAATAATTTATTTATTTATGATGTATACAGTGTTCTGCCTGCATGTACACCTGCCCACCAGAAGAGGGCACCAGATCTTATTATAGATGGCTGTGAGCCACCATGTGCTTGCTGCGCCTTGAACTCAGGACCTCTGGAAGAAAAGGCAGTGCTTTTAACCTCAGAGCCATCTCTTCAGGCCCCAGCCAACAAATCTTTATATCATCTCATGCCATAAAAAACAAACAAACAAACAAACAAACAAAAAATCCTCAACACTATTTCTTAGGTATTTTACACGGAGCCTGGGTGACATTTCTGTTTTGTGGGGTGTACCTTGAAGGAGGTGCAGGAGTGGACATGCACGTTTATTGGGTGTGCAGGGCGGCACAGTCATCCGTTATGGGGAGCTCACACAGTCAGGCCTTGAGCGTGTCCATGTGGCTGCTTTCCCACTCTTCAGCCCTTCCCTTCTGTGTTTCCATCTTGAAAGCGTCCCCATTTCACTGTCCCTGTGTTTGTGGTTTCAGGGGTCAGTGACGTTCAGGGATGTGGCTGTTGACTTCTCCCAGGAGGAGTGGGCCTGCCTGGATGCCACTCAGAGGGCCTTATACAGGGACGCGATGCTGGAGACCTACAGCCACCTCGTCACAGTGGGTAAGGCATCTGTCCCCGTGAGTGGGGGACGCGCCCTCCACACTGTCTGCTTTCCTCACTCTGAATTTAAAGTCATGGCCGTCTTTCAAGTTTTAGGTGAATCTTGGTTTGGTGTCCCATGCCTGTCATTGCTTCACTCAGAAGCCTGTGGCAAGAAGATTGCTGTGAGTTCAAGGTCACTCAGATACATAGTGCGTTCCAGGTTAGCCTCATCTATATGTTGAGGCCTTGTTTCAAACAAAGCAACGTTATGTAGTAAATAGATAAACCAATAAATCAATATAATTAGAGGATAGAGAGAAAACTTGATGGTTACAAGAACTGGTTGCTCTTGCAGAGGACTTGTGTTCAATTCCTACTACTACAAGGCGGCTCACAACCACGGGTGACACTAGTTTCAGGGATCTGATGCTCTCTCTGGGCACCAGGCACAAATATGGTGCTCAGGCATACCTACAAAGAGACACCCACATGCACATAAAATGAAATAAATTTAAATCAATAGAATTTTAAAAGCGGGAGTTGAGTTCCTGCTCCTTCCCAAAGAAAGAATTGGAGAGAATTTCTGGGTTGAAAGTAGGACCTTCATGAAGCACCTGCTTTTCCCACCTTTTGTTGGTCCTCTCAGTGTGCTCTTGGCTTAATGAGAGACTCTGCTTAAAAAAAAAAAAAAGTGGAGGACCCTCAAAGTAAACACTCTGTGTATCTCTGGCTGTCCTGGCCTCTCTTTGTAGACTAGGCGAGCCTCGAGCTCCCAGTAATCTGCCTGCCTCTGCCTCCCAAGTGTTGGTATTACAGGCTGGCGCCACTTTCTTTTTTTTTTTTTTTTTTGGTTTTTCGAGACAGGGTTTCTCTGTGTAGCCTTGGCCATCCTGGACTCACTTTGTAGACCAGGCTGGCCTCGAACTCACAGCGATCCGCCTGCCTCTGCCTCCCGAGTGCTGGGATTAAAGGCATGCGCCACCACGCCCGGCTTGGTGCCACTTTCTTTTTTTTTTTTTTTTTTTTTTTTTTTTTTTTTTTTTTGGTTTTTCGAGACAGGGTTTCTCTGTGTAGCCTTGGCCATCCTGGACTCACTTTGTAGACCAGGCTGGCCTCGAACTCACAGCGATCCGCCTGCCTCTGCCTCCCGAGTGCTGGGATTAAAGGCGTGCGCCACCACGCCCGGCTGGTGCCACTTTCTTTACCCACTTTGTAGTGGAAGTTTTAGGGTGAGAAGCTTTCTTTTTTTTTTTTTAATTATTTATTTATATTATGTGCATTGGTGTTATGCCTGCATGTATGTCTGTGTGAGGGTGTCAGATCTTGGAGTTACAGACAGTTGTGAGCTGCCATGTGGGTGCTGGGAATTGAACCTGGGTCCTTTGGAAGGGCAGTCAGTGATCTTAACCACTGAGCCATCTCTCCGGCCCCGAGAAGTTTCCTTTTTCATTGAGCTAATCTTCAAGCATGAGGTGTACTGTGACAAAGGCAGCATACATAAGTGCAAAGGTAACGGTTATGTGGCTGGAGATGCTACTTAGTGGTAGAACACTTCCCAGCATGCTCAGGGCCCTTGTTCCATCCTCTCCATCACTAAATAAAAAATGGAAATGTAAAAAATGATTTTGTGTTCATATAGGTCAGACTGTTCAAAGTATTTGAATTTTGTATTAATCTTACTATCAACCCTGTCCAATAGATATGATCAAGTCAACCTAAATACTCACAATTTTTCTAGACAGGGATTCTGTTTGAAGTACAGAGATCTGTCTGCCTCTGCCTCCTGAAGTGCTGGGATTAAGGGCACGTGCCTCTACTGCCGCTGTTGTCATTATTTGCTGTTTATGAGATGTCTTATGTAGTGCAGAGTGGCTTTGGACTTGCTATCAAATTAAAGCCGGACTTGAACTTCTTAGTCTGCCAGCCTCCATTTCTCAAGTATAGTGATTTCAAGTCTGTACCACCATGCCACTTGGAGAGGAATGTCTTGAGTGGATGTAACAACTGTCAATAAAGCGCTGTTTAGCCAATCAGCTGGGCAGAAGGACCGGAAGTGGAAGGCGGGACTTCCTGGAGAGGGGGGGCGGAGCCAAGCTTGATAGTTGACAGGGAGAAAGAAAAGTTGACAGTTGAGAAGGAAGAAGCCTCCGAGGATCAGATTGGCAGATGCTTGGGCTATTTGTATGTTATGAGGTTTAGAGTAGTTTATATTAGTTTATGAGTAGATTAGAATCAGTTTAGATTCTGCCCGGTGTAGTGTTGGTGGCTTTAAAGTATGTTTCAGACTCTGCGTCAGTTATTGGCTTCCTAGGCTGAACTGATACATTTTATTGTGACACCTGGTTCTCAGATGGGCAAACTGAGCATAGACTCTCATGATGGCATCATTAGTGAGCGGCAGAGGTGGGGTTTACACAAGGCAGTACAGTTCAAGGGTTTGTTTTCTTACCTACTCAACTATACTTTCCTCTCACGTGATAAGGCCTCATCTGCATTTAAATGAAATAAACCCCTAATCTGAAAGAGATGGCTTCTCACCCACGTTGCCTTTTCCTTTCTTTTCTTTTCAGTATCATTTTGGCTTTTAGTTTTTGTTTTTGTTGTTGTTGTTGTTGTTGTTGTTGTTTTTGAGACAAGGGTTTTGCTGTGGAGGTCAGACTACCGTGGCTCATTCCCCTATCTTGTAGGCTCAAGGCACAATCCTCCATGCCAAGCTGTATAGACCTTCAAAAATAAATAAGCCTGTAGTTAAAAAAAAAAAAAAAAAACGTATAGGCATGTAGGCATGTCCTGGTGGCACACAACTTTAATCCCAGCATTTGGGAGGCAGAGGCAGCAAAATTAAGGTCAAGTTCAAGGCAAGCCTGGCCTACAAATCAAGTTCCAGGACATCTTCAGATAATTAGAGAGACCGAGTCTCAATATCTACACTATGTGTCTTTTTTTTTTTTTCTTTCTTTCTTTGAAGTGGGAAGTTGCGTTTCCAAGCCAGAGCTGATCGCCTTGTTAGAGCAGGACAAAGAGCCCTGGATGGTTGTGGGGGAAGAAGCAGACAGGCCGCGCCCAGGTGAGTAGGTGTGAGCTGAGACTCCAGCATTGCCAGCCACAGCGCGTGCTCAGAGGCCCACACAGCGGCCCCTGGATGGGACAAACTTCCTTCAGCTCCCAGGGCCTGTGGGAAACGCGCCTGAGCCCTGGGGAGGAGGTCAGGTCATAGTGAAGGCTGACAAAGGGGATCCTGTTCCACGCATCATTTTAAGTTGTTCTTACTTTCTTCCCTGTTACTGGAGCAGGGGCCTCTTCCTGTGACTGTTAAAGGTATTTTATTATTGGTTGTGTGTATCTGCAAGTATGGATAGAGTGGACGGCCTTGTCTTGTTCCGTATTTTAATAGAATTGCTTTATGTCTCTCGCCACTTAAGCTGATGATGCTCTGGGCTTGATGTGCTCAACTTCATTGTGGTGAGGTCTGTCCCTTGTGTACCTCATTTCTCCAGAACTTTTATCGTGAGTCGGTGTTGAATGTTGTCAGAGGCCTTTTCTGCATCTGATGAGCCTATCTTGTGGCTTTTGTCTTTCAGCTTATTTATGGCGGATTGCATTTATTAACTTATGTATGTTGAATACATTTACAGATACACTTGTATTGTAGCACCCTTACATCTCAGAGATGAAGCCTACTTGATAATGGCGGATGATCTTTTTGATGTGTTTTTGTGTTTGGTTTGCAAATATTTTGTTGAAATCTTTTGAATATAAGTTCATCAGGGAAATTGGTCTGTAATTCTCTTTATTTGGTCTTTATGTGGTTTGCATATCAGGGTGCCTGTGGCCTCAAAAAAACAAGTGGGTAATGTTCCTTTCGTTTCTATTTTGAAGAATAATTGGAGGAATATTGCCGTGAACTCTTCTTTGGATGTCTGATAGAATTCTGCATTCAAACCATCTGGCCTGGTGCACGCCTTTAATCCCAGCACTTAGGGAGGCAGCACTCACAGTGGGTCGCTGTGAGTTCGAAACCAGCCTGGTTGACAAAGCAAGTCCATGACAGCCAAGGCTACAAAGAGAAACCTTGCCTTGGAACCCCCCCTCTCCCCCTCAAAACAAACAAACAAATAAACAAACAAACCAAAAGACCAAAAGACAAAAAATCCATCCAGCACTGGACTTTGTTTGGGAGACCTTGAATTATTGATCCTCTTTCACTAGGAGTTACAAGTCTTTTAAATTGCTTCTCTGATCTTGATTTAAATCTGATAAGTGGTTGAAAAAAATTATGAATTCCCTTCAATCTTTCAATTTTATAAGAGTACAGACTTTTAAAGTATGTCCCTATGATTTTCTGAATTTCCTTTGTGTCTGTCTTAGGGTTTTATTGCTTTGAAGAGACACCATGACCACGGCCACCCTTATAAAGGAAGGCATTTAACTGGGGCTGGCTTACTATTAGAGATTTAGTCCACTGTCATCATGGTGGGAAGCATGGCAGCATGCAGGCGGGCTTGTGCCGGAGAGGGAGCTGAGAATTAGACATATTGATCCAAAGGAAGGGGCCTCATGAGCCACTAGGCCTGGCGTGAGCTTCTGTGACCTCAGAGCCTGACCCATCGACCTTCCTCCTCCAATGATGTCACGCCTCCATTAGGTGCCCCTTCCTATGGCCTATGGGTCTTTCCCATCAAAGTACCACACAATGCAGAAATGCATTCAGTCTAACTTCAGAATTCCCCACAGTCTATAACAGTTTCAGAGTTGATTAAATGTCTGAAGTTCAAAGTCTCTCCTGAGATTCTTGCAATCTCTTTGTAAAATCAAAATAAAAAAGGCAGATCACATATTTCCAGCATATAGTGCCACTGGGTATCCATTACCATTTCAAACAGCATAGTGAGGAAATCCTGGACCAAAGCAAGACTAAAAGTCCGCTGGGTAAACTAAATACTGCATCTCCATGTGTGATGTCCAGCTGCTCTTCAGATCGCCCGGTCCTCTCAGCGTTGTTGACTCCCGCACACTTCTTTCTCCTGGCTGGCTCCTTGCCCTGTTAGCAGCTCTCCTTGGCCGGTGTCCAAGGCAATCCCTGCTCCACTTCATAGCTTCACACAATGGCTTCTTCTCTAGGCTTCCATGCAGGACACCCCTGGCACGTGCCCAGCCCCAGCGGCTTTTCTCAGTGGTGGAGGAAAATTCCATAACCCCTTCTATCCTTGACTGTAGAGCCAGACCCACATGGCTAGAACATGGCCACCTCCTTCAATGACATCTTCTTTAGCTTTCAGTTTTCAGTGGTTTCCTTCTGCTACGCTTAGCTGTCCTGGAGCTCTCTCTGTAGACTAGGCTGGCTTTGAACTCAGAGATCTGCCTGCCTCTGCCTCTGAAGTCCTGTGATGAGCAGTGTTCACCACCACCCCTGCCTGTGAGCTCTAGTTCCTTTTCACAAGTTGGAAGCTTAGCTGTGGAGGACCTTGCTCCGAGGTCACCACGCTCTCTGTCCCATTTAACATACGACTTTCCTTTGAACTGTTTGTCTCTTTTAACACAGGCTTTAGCTCCATCCTGCCTGCCAGTGCTGCCTTTCTCCTTGAACTGTACATTTTCTACTGCTCAGCTTTGTCCTTTCCATTATAGATCTGCAAAAGAGTGACCACTGATCCCTGCATGACAGTCAATGATAGTCTGTTTTGAGAAGTCCTCTGCCAAAGCCATTGACTCTTACTTGTTATTTTAGCCTTAGACAGACTTTTTTTAAGATAATGGTAAAACAGCCACATTCTTCACCAAAATATCACAAGAACAGTCTCTAGGACACATATTAAAATTATTCTTCTCTGAAACCTCTGGAGCTAGACCCCCATAGATCAAATCAGCACCGCTCTCTTCTGTGTTCCTACCAGAATAGCCTTAGGCCCCAAGGAAACCATTCAACTGCTTTTCTAATCTAAAGTCCCAAAGTCCACACTCTTCCAAACAAAATCACAGCCAGGCCATCACAGCCACACCGCAGTCCCTGGCACCAACTCCTGTCTTAGTAGGGCTTTATTGCTGTGAAGAGACACATGACCGTGACAGCTGTTCTAATGGAAAACATTTAATTGGGGCTGGCTGGCAGGGTTAGACTACTGTCATGGCAGAAGGTGTGGTGACACGCAGGCAGGCGTGGTGCTGGAGATAAGCTAAGAGTTCTACATCTTGATCCAGAGGCAGCAGGAAGAGAGCTGATGAGCCTCTAGGCCTGGCTTCAGCTTCTGAGACCTCAAAACCCATCCCTCTTGCTACCACTCCTCCAACAAGGCCACACCTCCTAACGGTGCCACTCCCTAGGACCAAGCATTCAGACACCAGAGTCCATGTGGGCTATTCTGTTCAAATCGCCACAGTGTTTGCTGTTAGGTCCTGTTTTCTTCTCTAATTTTCTTCATTTATTCTGCTTCCTTTTCCTTTGGCTAAGATTTTACCAATCATACTGACTTTCTGTAAGAACCAACTCTTTGTTTTATTGATTTTTGTTGTTGTTGTTGTTTTCTATTTTTCTAATTTTAGCCCAGAGTTTACTAATTTCTTGCCAGATACTCCTTTTGGGTACAGTTGTCTTTTTGTTTGTTTGTTTGTTTGTTGTTGTTGTTCTAGAGCTTTCAGGTGTGGTGTTGATACTATGAAATCTCAGCTGGGTGTGGTGGCGCACGCCTGTAATCCCAGCACTTGGGAGGCAGAGGCTGGTGGATCGCTGTGAGTTCGGGGCTAGCCTGGTCTACAGAGTGAGTCTAGGACAGCCAAGGCTATATAGAGAAACACTATCTCGAAAAACCAAACCAAACACTCTCCAATTTCTTTTCTTTTTCCTTTTAAATTTTATTTCACTTTATATGCTGGTTGTAGCTCCCTCCCTCGTCTCCTCCCAGTCCCACTCTCCCTCCCTCATTCCCCCTCCTCCTCTCCCTTGTCCTCAGAAAGGAGGAGTCCTCCTTCCCTGTCATCTGCCTAAGAAGTCTCATCTGGACTGCCTGTACCCTCTTCTGTGACCTGGCAAGGCCATCTGGCCAGGAGGAAGTGATCAGTGAGTGGGCACCAGAGTCCATGTCAGAGGAAGACCCCACACCCCATATTGTGGGACCCACAAGGAGACTGTGCTGCCTATCAACTACATCTGAGCAGGGGGTCTAGGTCCTCACCATGCATGGTCCTTGGTTGGTGCATCAGTCTCTGTGGTCCCCCCTCCTTCCTGGACCCATTAGTCTCCTTATGGAGCTCCTGTCCCCTCCAGGTCCTTCTGTCTCCCAACTCTCCCATAAGACTCTCTGCTCTCCATGCCAAAGTTTGGCTGTGAGGTTCAGCATCTGCTTTGATTCCCCACTGGGTGGAGTCCTTCGGAGGGCCTCTGGTGGGCACCTTCCTGTTCCTTCTCTTCAACTGCTTCTGGGATCTGTGCTGTTTGCCCTTATGAATGAGAGTTAAGCCTCCTGCCTAGGGCCTCCTTCTTGTTTAACTTCTCTAGGCTGGTGTGTTGTAGTGTGGCTGTCCTGTACTGTGCACTTCTCTAGGCTGGTGTGTTGTAGTGTGGCCGTCCTGTACTGTGTGGCTGATAGCTGCTTATCAGTGAGTATAGACTATGCATGTCTTTTTGGGTCTGGGTTACCTCATGCAGGATGATTCCATAGTTCAATCCATTTGCTTACAAATTTCAAGATTTCCTTGTTTTTTAATAGCTGAGTAGTATTCCACTGTGTAAATGTACCACAGTTTCTTTATCCATTCTTGGGTTGAGGGACACCTAGGTTGTTTCCATGTTCTGGCTATTATGAATAAAGCTGCTATGAGCATAGTTGAGCAAATATCCTTGTTGTGTGGTGGAGCATCTTCTGGGCAGATGCCCAGGAGTGGAATAGCTGGGTCTTGAGGTAGAGATATTTCCAATTTCCTGAGAAAGCACAATTGATTTCCTAAGCGGTTGTAAAAGTTTTCACTCCCACCAGCAGTGGAGGAGTGTTCCCCTTTCTCCACATCCTCACCAGCATGTGCTGTCACTTGAGTTTTTGATCTTACTCATTCTGATGGGTGTAAGATAGAATCTCAGAGTCATTATGAGTTGCATTTCCCTGATGACTAATGACTTTGAGTATTTCTTTAAGTGTTTCTCAGCCTGTCAACATTCCTCTGTTGAGAATTCTGTGTAGCACTGTGCCCCATTTTTTAAATTGGATTATTTGGCTTGTTGTTTAATTTCTTGAGTTGTTTACATATTTTGGATATTAGCTGTTTGTTGGGTATAGGGTTGGTGAAGATCTTTTCCTAGTCTGGAGGCTGTTGTTTTGTTCTGTTGACAGTGTCCTTTGCCTTGCAGAAGCTTTTCAGTTTCATGAAGTTCCAGTTATTAATTGTTGATCTGAGAGTCTGAGCTGTTGGTGTTCTGTTCAGGAAGTTGTCTCCTGTGCCAATGACTTCAATGATCTTCCCCACGTTTTCTTCTAACAGACTTAATGTGTCTGGTTTTATGTTGAGGTCTTTAACCCACGTGGACTTTAGTTTTGTGCAGGGTGATAATGGTTTATTTGCATTTTTTTTCCCAAGTAGATCTCCAGTTAGGCTAGCACCATTTGTTGAAGATACTCTTTTTTCCCGTTGTATGGTCTTGGCTTCTTTGTCAAAAATCAAGTGTTTATAGATGTGTGGGTTTATTTCTGGGTCTTCAATTCCATTGATCCACCTGTCTTATTTCTGTGCCAGTGCCGTGCTGTTTTTGTTACTGTTGCTCCATACAGCACACATCTCGGGATCAGGGATGGAGTTATCTCCAGAAGGCCTTTTATTGAACAGGATTGTCTTAGCTATTCAGGTTTTTTGTTTGTTTGTTTTTCCATATGAAGTTGAAAATTGACCTTTCAAGGTGTGTAAAGAATTGTGTTGGAATTTTGATGGGAATTGCATTGAATATGTAGATTGCTTTTGGTAGGATGGCCGTTTTTATTATGTTAATCCTACCAATCCGTGAGCATGGGAGATCTTTCCATCTTCTGATATCTTCTTCAGTTTCTTTCTTTAGAGACTTGAAGTTTTTTCATACAAGTCTTTCACTTGCTTGGTTAGAGTTACACCAAGATACTTTATAGCTATTGTGAAGAGTGTTGTTCCCCTAATTTCTTTCTCAGCCCTTTTGTCTTTTGTATATAGGAGAGCTACTGATTTTTTTGTTTTTCTGTTTTTTGAGTTGATTTTGTATCCAGCCACTTTGCTGATGGTGTTTATCAGCTGTCGGAGTTCCTGGGTAGAATTTTTGGAGTCACTTATGTATACTATCATGTCATCCACAAATAGTGATACTTTGACTTCTTCCTTTCCAGTTTGTGTCCCCTTCATCTCCTTTGTCTTATTGCTCTAGCTAAGACTTCAAGTACTATATTGAAGAGATATGGCGAGAGTGGACAGCTTTGCCTTGCTTCTGATTTCAGTGGAATTGATTCATGTTTCTCTCCATTTAGTTTGATGTTTGCTATAGGCTTGTTGTATATTGCCTTTATTATGTTTAGGTATGTACCTTGTATCCCTGCTCTCTCCAAGATTTTTAACATAAATGGGTGTTGGATTTTGTCAAATGCTTTTTCACCATCTATGGAGATGATTATGTGTTATTTTTCTTTTAGTTTGTTTACATGGTGAGTTACATGGATGGATTTCCATATATTGAACCAGCCCTGCCTGCCTGGAATGAAGCCTGTTTGGTCATGGTGGATGACATTTTTTATGTTTTTGAATTTGGCTTGCGAGTATTTTATTGAGCGGTTTTTGCATCAATGTTCATAAGGGGAATTGGTGTGAAATTCTCTTTGTTGAGTCTTTGTTCGGCGACTGTGGCCTCATAGAATGAGTTTGGTAATGTTCTTTCTGTTGGTGGGGAATAGTTTGAAGCTGCTACTCCAGCCTGTTTCTTGTGTCTGTTTCCTTGGAATACCATTTTCCCGCCCTTTGCTCTCAGGTAATGTCTACCTCTGTTGCTGAGGTGTGTTTCTTCTGTGCAGCAGAACGATGGGCCCTGTTCTCAGGTCACTGATGTTGGGGGACATTAGTGACCAGTGGTTGTTAGTTCCCGTTGTTTTGATGTTGTTGTTGGTAGAGTGTGTGTGTTTTGTGGGTGTGGGGACATTTATTTCCTGTTTTCTCCTGGGTGTAGTTAGCTTTCTTGGGTTGGGGTTTTCATTCTGATGCCTTTTGTCGGGCTGTATTTGTGACTAGATACTGTTTAAACTTGGTTTTGTTGTAGAATATCTTGTTTTCTTCTTCTATGTTGACTGACAGTTTTGCTGGGTATAGTATGCTCTGCTGGCATCTGTTAGCTCTCAGTGTCTGCATGACATCTGTCCAGGCCCTTCTGGCTTTCACAGTTTCTGTTGAGAAGTCAGGTGTAATTCTGATGGGTTTGCCTTTATAGGAGACTTGGCCTTTTTGTCTCTTGCAGCTTTTAATATTCTTTCTGTCTTGTGTACATTTCATGTTTTGATTATTATGTGCTGGGAGGATTTTCTTTTTTGGTTCAATCTATTTGGAGTTCTGTAGGCTTCTTGTATGTTTATGGCATTTCTTTAGGTTGGGGAAGTTTTCTTTTATGATTTGTTGAAAATATTTTCTGGGCCATGAACCTTGGGGTCTTCTCCTTCTTCTATTCCTATTACTTGTAGCTTTTGTCTTTTTATAGTGTCCCAGATTTCTTGAATGTTTTGTATCAGAAACTTTTTAGTTTTAACATTTTCTTTGACTGGTGTATTGATTTCTTCGATCATATCTTCTACCTTTGAGATTCTCTCTCCGTGTCCTGTGTCCTGTTGTTGTTGCTGTGTCTGCAGTTCCTGTTCTCTTCCGTAGGCTTTCCGACTCCAGGACTGCCTCAGGTTGTGTTTTCTTTGTTGCTTCTAATTCCATTTTTAGGTCTTGGATAGTTCTTTCATTTCATTTCTTTCTCCTGTTTGTTTATATTTTCCTATAATTTCTTAAAGTATTTATTCTATTCCTTCATCTGCTTGGATGTATTTTCCTGTATTCCTTTGAAAGATTTATTTTCCTCCTTCAAGCCTTCTATCATTAAATCACCTCAGATTTAAAACCTTCTTCTTCTTATGCTTTTTGAGTGTTAGTGTCTCCAGGGCTTGCTGTGGTAGGACGGCTGGCTCTGCGCTGTGCTGTTCTTGTTCTGATGCTGGCTTCTTGCCACCTGGTTGTCTCAGTGTTAGCAGGCCTAGAGGTCCCTCTGGTGTGGTCTCTATCTGTGTCCCAGGTAGGCCAGATAGATCGGGAGCAGGTGAGGAGACCTCCACGCTGAAGGGTGCTTGCAGGGACTCCTTACAGGCCTCATCAAGATGGTGAACATGGGGGATAGAGCCCATGCCCAGCTCAGCCCTGCTGGCTTCGTTTTCTGTGTCCCAGTTGGGCCAGGCAGGTGAGGAGCAGGCTGGGAAAGCTTCAAGCCAAAAGCTGCTCGGGTCCTCCACAGGCCTCCTTGGTGTGGCAGACAATGTGGGTTGTGGTCTGCACCCAACTCGCCTCTGCCGGGTTGCTGCCTGTCTCAGATGGGCCAGGTTGGTAAGGAATGGGTGGGGACATGCAAGCCCAAAGCTCGTCAGGTGGCCATTGCTTCCTCTGCTGGTTTGCTGTCTGTGTCCTGGGTGGGCCAGGCCAGTGAGGAGTGGAGAGAGATCCAAGCCCAAAGCTGCTCGGTCTCTCCAGTTTCTTTGTGTTGGTATGTAGTACTATGAAATTACTCCTTTTCTTTTCTTTCTTTCTTTTCTTCCTTCCTTTCTTTCATTTCCTTTTTTTCTGTCTTTTTTTCTTTTTTTTTTTTTTTTTTTGGACAGGGTTTTCTGTGTAGCTTTGGTTGTCCTGGACTTACTTTGTAGGCCAGGTTGGCCTTGAACTTGCAGAGATCCAACTGCCTCTGCCTCCTGGATTGCTGGGATAATAGGTGTGTACCACGCCTTGGCCCATTTTTTATTCAATAATAAAACTGAAATTTTCATTCATATCTCTCAACATCAATGGTCTCAATTCCCCTATAAAAAGACACAGACTAACTGTGAACTCTGGTGCCCCATATTTGACCACTTCAGTGTGGTGGGGAGGCCTGGTGGCACTCAGAAAGAATAAGCAGGCTACCAGGATGAGACTTGACAGCCTATGACTATATAGTGAGGGAGAAGGTCCCCCTCTGTCACAGATATAGAGGAGGGGAATAGAGTGAAAGCGGGTGGGGGGGGGGAATGGGAGGATACAAGTGACGGGATAACAATTGAGTTGTAATCTGAATAAATTAATTAAAAGACAGACTAATAGAATGAATGTACAAAAGGATCCATCTTTCTGCCACATCCAAGAATCATACCTTAATGTTAATGATAGACATTGCTTCAGGGTAAAAGAACAGAAAAAGATCTTTTAATTCTATGCAAATAGACCTAAAAGCAAGCTGGAGTGCCCATTTTAATATCTGACAAAATAGACTTCAAACCAAAACTAATCATTCTATGAATCAAGTCAATACCAATATGAATAAAAACTAAACAGAATATGTATAATCAGGATATGAATGAGAAATTCTTTGTTTTTTGTAAGTTTATATACTTTTTGCTGTGTTTGGCTATTGATGCCCATCTTTACCTCTAATGCTTAGATAGAACACAAGGTGTTATTTCAAGTCTTGTGTCTTCAGATTTGCTTTGTATCCAGGTATGTGGCTGATATTGGAGAAAGTTTATTCTGTTGTGTTTCTGTGAAATATTCTATAATAATCTATTAAGTCCATTTGGTTTGTAATGTCAGCTCCATGGTTTCTCTGTGTCGTTTTTGTCCGGATGACCTGTCTCTTGGAGAGTGGGATGTTGCGGTCTTCCACTGCTGTGTCTGAAGGCCAAGTATGTGGTTTAAACTCTAGTATTGTTCCTTGGGTGGCCTGTGTTTGGTGCGTAGATGTTGGTGGACTTCCCTTTTGATGGACACGTAATGTTCTCTTTCTCTCTCTCCTGTTAGTTCGTGTCTACTGGGGAATCGAGACCATGGATGCTGAGCGAGATGAGTGAGGAGCGTTTTGTTAGTTTCCCTTATTTTGTTTTATTTTGCTGTGGTTAGTATATTCCCCCCTTTTGAGTTGGTTGTGGTTAGTATATTCCCCCCCTTTGAGTTGGTTGTCTGGGACTATTACTCCTTGTGTTTTGGACCTTTCTCTTTAGTGCCTTCTTTCGGGCTGGATTCCTAGGTATTGTTTAAATTTGGCATTATCATGGATTGCCTTATTTCCCTTATCTATGGCGATTGAATGTTTTGCTGGGCATAGTAGTCTAGGTGGTCTCTTAGTGTCTGTGGACCATCTGTCCAGCTCCTCTGGCCTTTAAAGCCTCCATTGAGAAGCCAGGTGTCTTCCTTTGTGTTGCTTGGTTTGTTTCCTTTGCAGCTTTTTTTTTCTCTTCAGCCTTTAATGTTCTTTGTCCTGTACATTTAATGTTTTGATTATTATATGCTGGGAGATGGGGGCACTGTGGATTTTCTTTTCTGTTCCAGTATATTTGGTATTCTGACAGACATCTTATTCTTTAGACTTGGGAAACTTTCTTCTATGATTTTGCTGAAAACATTTCCTGTGCCTTTGACTTGGGGCTCTCTACTCTGATTCCTAAATTTGGTCTTGTCATTGTGTCCGTGGTTTTCTGGATTTTGTGTGAGTGTGTGTGTGTGTGTGCTGGAATGTTTTTAGTGTTACCATTTTCTTTCATGTAGGTATCAAGTTCTCCTATTGTATTCAGTGCCTGAGAGTGTCTTTTCTTGGTTATATTCTATTGGTGCAGTTTGCCTCTGAAGTTCCTGTTCGAGTTTCTAAACTTTGCATTTCCAGATTTCCTCCCTCAGTTTGTATTTTCTTTATTGATTCTAATTCTACTTTCAGGTCTTGTTTGTGTTTTCATAGCAGTCAACTGATAGGTGTGGTCACTGGAGTTTCAGGTAAAATGTGTTTCTAGGTATTAGGAGCTGACACTTAGGAATGGGCATGATAGGGTGGGTAGTGTTGAGAGGGTCCACCGTTGGGAGGAAAGCAGGCGTTCCACGCCATCCACCTTGTCCTTTGAGAATGGGGCAGAGTGAGGAGAGGCCACAGCAGATGGTCTGCTGCCGAGCTGGGGGTGAGACAGGGCATAGGACTTGGAGGTAGAGGTGAAGATCGGTGTTTAGCCTAGA
This sequence comes from Acomys russatus, assembly GCF_903995435.1. Classification (NCBI taxonomy): domain Eukaryota; kingdom Metazoa; phylum Chordata; class Mammalia; order Rodentia; family Muridae; genus Acomys; species Acomys russatus. The sequence goes on from NC_067155.1 coordinate 17,425,275, forward strand.
GTGCTTCACTGGGTAGCCTGTCCTTCGGGTCTCCAGGGAATGCCTGTTGGAGTTGGGGTAAAGCAGAGAGTGGAGGGAAGGGAGTTGGGAGGTGTGATCTGTGTGACGGATGGAGATGGGGACGTGGATGAATGGCTGCGGCAGGTGGGTGCTACAGAGCTAGGATGAGGCTGGGCGAGTACATGAGGAGAAGAGGGGGCTCAGGCAAAGACCTGCAGTCAGCCTGTTTCCCTGGAGAGACATCCTTTGTGTTCTTTTTAAATTTCATTTTATGTACACAGTGCTCCATCTGCATATGCACCTGCAGGCCAAAAGAGGGCATCCAATTCCAGTGTAGATGGTTGTGAGCCACCATGTGGTTGCTGGGGATTGAACTCAGGACCTCTGAAGAGCAGACAGTGCTCTTAACCTCTGAGCCATCTCTCCAGCCCCGAGGTCCTTTGTCTTCTTGCAGATTCTGTTGAATTACTGCCTCATTTCTGTTTTCTTTTTGGCTGGTTTTTCTCAGGCAGAGTCTTATCTAGTGCAATTTGGCCCAGTTACCTCTGGCTCCTTGTTGCCAGGATTACAATATTATACCACCACCACCACCACAGATTTTACCCACGTCCTTTCTTAAAGAGTCCCAAGTCCAGACCAGGAGGTGGTGACACACACCTTTAATCCCAGCACTCTGGGGAGCCAGAGGCAGGTGGATCTCTGAGTTCAAGGCCACCTAGTTTTCAGATATAGTTCCAGGACAGCTCAGGCTACACAAAGAAGCCTGGGCTCAAAAACCAACCAAAATTAAGGTAAAATAAAATCCAGGCCCAGACCAGTTTCCTTAAAGGGTAACAGATGCTATCTATTTGTGTAGCATGCTTCTTCTCTTGATTTGGTTTGTCGTGGCATTTGAATACACTGTGAAAGACCAAAGATTTAGACTCAATTTAAATTTAGATGAAATGATTTAATTTCTACTGCTAGCAGACGGAACGCAGGCTTAGAGCCTGGGAGGGGTGGCAAGTTGGGCTTGTAATGGGGACATCAGAAAGGTGTACATTACAACTACCATTCGAATCCATAGCTGGGCAGAATTATTTTTACCTCCCTCAGCTGTTGTTTTTTTCCTTTCTACTGCAGATTAATAAAACATCCATTTCACCTCTTTCACACAGAGATAATGTTCATTGGTTTGGTTGATTTTTTCAGTTTTTTTTGTTTGTTTGTTTGCTTGCTTTTGTTTGTTTTTTTGTTGTTGTTGTTTTGTCATGCCATCCCCATCCCCCCAATAAGCGAGTTTTACAGAAGCAAAGGCAGGTGTTAACCCTCACAGCCCATTATCCTACCTGTTCGTCTCTCACCTGCAGGCCACTAGGCTCTCCCAGGCATTCCAGAACAGAAGGTCGATGGCCTTTGAAGGATGCCTGGATCCATACTAAATTTTTATAGTTATCAGAGGGGACCTGTGTAAAGTATTACTTATACCTGTGGTATAGATTTTTTTTTATCTTATGATTTGGTTGAAAAAAAAAAACATTCACCAACTTGTGTATGTTTCCTGTTGTATGCAAGAAGCATATAAGATGATTTCCCCTTGGTTTGTTACTATTTCGCTACGTAGACAGGCCTCTCCACTTTCCGCCTGTTCTGCTGTAAAGAGTTGTCTCACGTGGACTTTCCTCATAGTTGTCCTCTTTCGTCCTGTTCAGCATCACGGAAAACACTCTGAGGTCTGGTCGTTCGTTTACTGGGTTATATGTTTCAGGTAAATGTGTGTGTGTGCATGACAGGAAAATAAAGTATCCTTGCTTTCTCCTTTAATTTCAGACTTGGAGTCATGTTATGAAGTTGAAAATATATCTCCAGAGAATATTTGTAATACAAAGTTACACAACCAGAGCATAAGTCAATTAAGTAAAACTTATGACCTCAAAGGCTCCAGTTTTAGTAATGGCCCCAACCCTAGTACATTCAAGGGACCACAGGGCTATCAAGAAGGAGACGCTGATCAGGAGATTACTAACAGGGAACCAATGCCTCCTCTTACCTGCCGGACTTTTTCTTACAACATAGGAAAAGCACATGAATGTAAAGAGTGTGGGAAGTGCTTTGGCTGTAGGTCAAATCTCACTCAGCATCAGAGCATTCACACTGGAGAGAAACCCTATGCGTGTGAGGAGTGCGGGAAGGCCTTCAGACTCCACCAACAACTTACAAGACACCAGAAATCTCACAGTGGTGAGAAACCTTTCAAATGTGAAGAATGTGGAAAGACTTTTCATCTTTCCACCCTGCTGAAGTACCATAAGAGCATCCACACAGGTACAAAGCCCTTTGACTGTGAGGAGTGCGGGAAGGCCTTCAATCGCGTCTCCACCCTTCTTCAACATAGGATCATTCATGCTGGCTTGAAACCGTATGGATGTAAGGAGTGTGGGAAAGCCTTTAATCGTCGCTCAAACCTCCTGCAACATCAGAAAATTCACTCTGGTGAGAGACCCTTTCAGTGTACTGAGTGTGGGAAGGCCTTCACTGCTTTGGCACAGCTCACTCGGCACCAAAACATTCATACTGCGGAGAAATCATTCGAATGTAATCAGTGTGGGAAGATATTTAGTACTGGCTCTTACCTATTACGACACCAGAGTACTCACACCAGTGAGAAACCCTTTGAATGTAATATATGTGGCAAGGCCTTTAGGCTTCACCTATACCTTTCTGAGCATCAGAAAACTCACACCAATGAGAAACCTTTCAAGTGTAAGCTGTGTGGCTCAGCCTTCAGACGCAAGTACCAGCTCAGTGAACATCAGAGAATTCATACTGACGTGAGACCCTATCAGTGCAAGGATTGTGGGAAATTCTTTCGCCGAAGGTCAAACTTTACGGAGCATCAGAGTATCCACACTGGAAAGAAGCCCTTTGAGTGTAAAGACTGTGGGAAGGTCTTTAGACTTAATATACATCTCATTCGTCACCAGAGATTCCATAGTGGTGAGAGACCTTTTGAGTGCAAAGAATGTGGAAAGGCTTTTCATTTTTCCAGCCAGCTTAATTACCATAAAACCATTCATACAGGTCAAACACCATACGAGTGTGAGGAATGCGGGAAGTCCTTCAAGCGTGTCTCCAGCCTTGTTGAACATAGAATCATTCATGCTGGTGTGAAACCATATGAATGTAAGGAGTGTGGGAAAGCCTTTAATCGTCGCTCAAACCTCCTGCAGCACCAGAAAATTCATTCTGGTGAGAGACCCTTTCAGTGTAAGGAGTGTGGGAAGGGCTTCACTGTCTTGGCACAGCTCACACGGCACCAGAGCATCCACACTGGAGAGAAATCATTTGAGTGTGAGCAGTGTGGGTCAGCCTTCAGACTCCAGTACCAACTTACTCAGCACCAGAGAATTCACACCGACGTCAAGCCATTTCAGTGCAAGGAGTGTGGAAAGGGCTTTCTTCGTGGCACAGGCCTTAGAATCCATGAGAGAATCCACACTGGGGAGAGGCCCTTTCAGTGCAAGGAGTGTGGAGAGGCCTTCCAATACCACTACCAATTCCTTGGACATTTTAGGATTCATGCTGGCAAGAACCCGTATGAATGTAAAGACTGTGGGAAGTTCTTTACTTGTGGTAGAGACCTTAAAGCACATCAAAGAATCCACACTGGTGAGAACCCTTACCAATGTTAAGAGTGTGGGAATGCCTGTAGTTGAAATCAAACTCTGCTTGACATTGTAATCTTTATAAGAAGCCTTATGTAAGAAACGTGGAAAGTTCTCAGTACTTCTGAGCTATATATCAAAGAATTCACACTGGTGAGAATGAATGTAAGAAACGTGAGAAAATGTTTATATTAAGTTCAACCTTCAGTGCACATCAGAGAACTTACATTTGTATGAAACCCTATCAGTATAAAGAATGTGAAAAGACCTTCAGCTTGAGCTTAGGCTGTCTTCAACATAAAAGGATCTATGGTGGTGCTGAGCCCTATGCAAAGAATGTGGGAACATTATTTTAGAGTCGCTGAGCTCTTAAAGCTCCTCAGAGAGTCCATATAGGACGGAAACCATATGAATGTAAAGGACGTAGAAAAGCCATCTCTGTAAATGGTGAGCTTAGACAACATCAGGGCAGGAAGGCGGACAAGCCTTTGGAAATTTTACCGAACATCAAAGAACTCATTGATAAGACGAACTGAAAAGAATGTGGGAACAATTTTAATCTGCCCTAGAGTTTGATTAACATCAGATTATCCGTCTTCTCTTGATACCGAAAACCCTTGGTCTAATGAGAGTATAAGAGGTCTGTTGGTCAAGAAGATGCTCTGTTGAGAATGTCTTTGAATGTCAGAAATCCAGTGTAGCCATCATGTGCTTGATTTATCTGATTTTTAGCACAACTGTTAATCATATAGACTTAATTTCCAAATACTATTTAGCCAATTTAGGAAGAGCAGTTACGGGAATTAGGGTTATGTGAGGCACCTTCCTGTCCCCATTAACACCCTGAGGTTCCTGTGATATCTGAGTGGATGTTTGCTTTCTCCTAATTTGTTAATGGTGAGCACAGTGTCAGCCAAAGTTTGGGAAACAGGGTTATATAGGACAGAGAACTCTTGAAATAGTATTGGTTTCATGCCCATGTTCTGTAAAGTAGCTTTTACAGTGTTCCTGCTTTTACTGGCATTACTGTAAGTGATATGAAAGCTAAATTGTATTGCAGATGGTTTAGAAAAGCCTCATGCACTCCTTAATTATTAAATTTCAAATAACTTCATTGTGGATAAATTCTGATGGGTGAAAAGGTATAGGAAAGGATTTTCATTGAGAATCTGTTCAGGTATTTTGTGGAGATGTTACAAATATAGCTCTTGGTGAGCATGCACTTTTTACAGGAGTTAAGCATAAACTTTTCAAAAGGTAAAACCTGTCACTTATGCTCTTTGCCCAGACATTAAGACAAAATACATTTGTGACAGGGCAAGACACTGCAGAACCTCCTCCATCTCAGGATTCTTGCTGAGGCTATTTTATGTTTGACTAGAATTTTGACTTCTAATGGAGACTCTTTGGGAAAATTATCCACCTCTATTCTATGAACCAGAGGTCAAGATTCCCCTGCTAATTTGTGTTGGCTTCTGCTAAACTTCCTGCTGTGCCCTCGTCCCCCCTGCAGTTGCCAAGCAAGGTAACAAAATGTGTTGGTTTTTTTTTTTTTCTTTTAATAGCCCCTTGCTCTAAATGCCTAGGGTTACACTTGATCCCACATGCTGGAGTGTAGTCCCAGCCGACTGGAATAAAGACTTTCAGTTGGCTAAACCTGAGTCTCAGTGATCTTCTTTGGTGGGCTTCCCATAAAACATGAACAAAAATAGCCAAAATCAACATCAGTTAGAAAAATACACGTGTGAAGTTTTTCATACAGGTGGAAAAGTTGGAGGAGCAAAAAAAACAAAAACAAAAACACAAAACACTATAGTCTCACCTGGATTCAAAATTGTTAACAATTTACCATGTTTACCCTATTTTTTGTATATATGGGTACTGGGGCTGTAGCATTAAGAATGTCTTTTAGAGCTGGGTGTAGTACATGCCTGAAACCCAGTCTGGGAAAGCTGACACAGCGGGATTAAAAGTTGGAGGCAAGCCTAGTTACGTTGTGCAACTTTGGCTGTATGGAGACCCTTCCACAAAAAAAGCATTGTGGACATGACATTTTTTCCCCTCATTACATCAGCTAAAGTTAAGAAAATGATCCAGAATTTTATGACTTTCAGAAAATTGTCATTAGCCTCCAAACTGTCTTTTTACAAGAGTACACATCCTTAGAGGAATCCAGTGTGGATACAGATTTGGTCTTGCCCTACACTTCATTAAAATTTCACTGTTGATATAACGTAGGCTCTTGTGTGTGATAGGCCTGAGCCTGGCTGTTCAGATGCATTGCTAGCCCTTAGCCATTGTTTCTTCTAATCCAAGGGAAGGGAAGTGCAGATGAAACACTTGGGCTAAGAACAGGTTGTATATCTCTTTGCAAGATGTCTAGAAGCACTTAGAATCCCGTTGTCACATTAGGTAAGATGCTGGCTGCCAGAGGTCCACTAAAAAGTCCAGTGTGCTGTGGATAAGTAATCTTGCCGGGGGTGGTGGCGCACGCCTTTAATCCCAGCACTCGGGAGGCAGAGGCAGGCGGATCGCTGTGAGTTCGAGGCCAGCCTGGTCTACAAAGCGAGTCCATGATGGCCAAGGCTACACAGAGACACCCTGTCTCAGAAAACCAAAAACCAAAACAAACAACCACAAAACCTTTATGTTAGTGCCTATCTTGAGTGATGCCTTCGTGTGTATGCCTTTTGTGAGGGATTGGTCTGAATCAAGTTTGTCATGGTGAAGAGTTTTGTCTAGTAGAATATTCATTAATGGGTAACATTGAGCATTTTATTGTTTTCACCTGTATTAGGTTCTCTAGAGTCACAGAACTTATGGGATGGGTTTGTCTGTCTGTCTCTAGTCTGTCTATCTATCTGTGTTTGTGTATATATTATCTATTATGTCTATATTATGTTATATATAATTATATGTCATATATATATATATGAAATGACTTACAGCTGCAGTTCAGCTAATCCAACAATGGCTATCTGTGAATGGAAAGTCCAAGAATCTAGTAGTTGCCAAGGCTCAAAAGGCTGGATGTCTCAGCTGGTCTTCTGAAGCCAAAAATGTGAGACATTTATTTACCTTTTGTCAACCAGGAAATAACACGCAGGAAGAAAAAAAAAACGTCAACGAAGTATTGCAGATGTAATGCATGCTACTGCAAGGCAGTGCTGCTCTAGACCTGGCCATGGACAACCATCTTACACAATCCCCCAAAGTTCTATGTTATAAAATATCTATTGGAGTTTATGGTCCCTTGCCCTCAGGGACAGTAAGAATGGGCTTGGGAGGGAGCAGTTTGACTTTCCAAGGATTTATTGTACATCTAGGAATTATAGTTGAGGGTTTCAAAGGATAAATGAAAATAATGGCTTGTGTTAAAAAAAAAAAATATATATATATATATTCAATTCAACACAGCTGATAGAATTGCTCAGCTCTTACTGTTTCCCTACATCAAAGGCAAAGCTGTTCCAGTGGGAAGATCAGGAGGGTTTGGAGTTACTGTTAATGATCAAAGGCCAAATAAAAGTTGCAAGTGAGTAACATTGAAATAAAGGTTTGGTGGATACAGTAGATGATGTAATTATTATTTCACAAAAAATCTTGAATTCAGGATGGCCACTTCAAAAGGTTTATACTCAGTTTCTAGGAATTGGAAAGTAATCTCAGATAAAACAAAGTGTGATATGGCTTCAAAGTGTGGCAGGAGGCAGTCAAACAGGAAAGTTAAGGCCTTGTGTGGCTGACATAACCATACGTTTATGGGGATGAGATTCATTACTCAGATTAATATCCCCTCCATACCAGAGGCAATCCCTAAGGTAAGGGGTGAAATGAAATGTGCTTCTGGGGACAGTGCTGAAAATGCCATCCAGAGCAACCACAGACTGTGCCGGTTGTCCCCAAATGGGGGGGGGGGGAGCCACCACTGAAATGACACCAATGACCATACCCTTAAAATGGTTGAATAACAAGCTTGTGTGGGTAGAGACATGGTCCTTAACTAAAGAAAAATGAAAGGCACTTGAGCAGTTGGTACAAGAGCAACTGGAGATTTAACATATAAAAGTCTACCAGACCATGGAAATCCACTACATTTGTTAAAAAAAAAAAAAAAAAAAAAAAAAAATCCAGGAAATGGAGAATATTAACAAGCAGCCATAGAAAGATCTACTCATGCCTTAAAAGAGATGCTTGTAAAACAAACAGGAAGGAAAGCAAAGGCTGTGGGTGCCACCAAAACTAACAAAAGCTCAGTTGAATAGGAGTGATCTGAAAACCTTGGTCACTGACCAGAAAGAGTGAAGAATAGAACCTGGCCAGGTGCTGCCTTCTCCTGCCAGCCAGAAAAGCCTGCACAAGAAACATTCAGCATCTAACCACTGACGGACCTATGAGCAGGACTTTGGCTTCCTGAAATACACAGCCATTCACAATGCAAAGCAACAACAGGCCAGTGAGCAGGATTTTAAAGACAGGCTCTGCTGAATACTGCATCTGCATGCCCAAGTCGGGGCTGCAAACCAAAGGTTCACAGAGCTTTCAGTGGGTATTAAGAGACTTGACTGAGGAACTCCAGCATCCAAGGTGCTGGAAGATAAGACAGTCCAGGAATACAAAAGGATTCAAAGTGGTACCCAAGTTACAGGAAAGAGAAGCCTTGTTGTTAGGATCTTATCTCAGTTGTGGATATGTTTCCTGAGAGATGAACAGGAAGATCACATCAGACACCTGGAAAATTTTTACTTAAAATAAAGGAGAGCTGTTTCACCGAAAACCATCTCAGTAAAGGACCCCCCCTCCCGTCCCAATGGAGAATGGGGATTCTGGTAGCCTGTCTGCACCAGTGCTGGACACCCCAAGGCCAGAAGCAAACCCAGTAAGACACCTCAGCAATGAACATTGATTTCCGCACTTCTGCCATTTTTCTTATGGTTTTTTTTTTGTTTGTTTGGTTGGTTTTTTTTGTCCTTGTTTATGTTTTTGTTTGGTTTTGATTTTGGTTTTGGTTTAATCCCGATGGGCACCCTGCCTCAGTTAGGGTTCTATCGCTTCGAGGAAACACTGTGACTATGGCAACTCTTTTTTTTTTTTCCTCTTTGTATTGTTTTTAATTTACAACATGATACACATTTACAAGATTTACAGTTTATGTCGTACCAATCTAAAACACTACGTGGCACATTTTAACGTCCACAGAAGCTCCACCTAATCTGTGCCAAAGTCACAGGCCTCCTCCTCGTCACTCATTTTATCCACTGAAGTAAGTGGTCGTCAGATGGCTTGCTTGCCGTTGATTCCCCCAGCTAACACTTCTCTTGTCTCTTCTTGCACAGGGGCCACATTTGAGATACCTGCATTAATTTCACCAACGTTTTCTTTCTTTCTTTCTTTTTTTTTTTATTAATTTATTCTTGTTACATCTCAATGGTCATCCCATCCCTTGTATCCTCCCATTCCCCCCCCCCCCTTTTCCCCTTATTCCCCTCCCCTATGACTGTTCCTGAGGGGGATTTCCTCCCCCTGTATATGCTCATAGGGTATCAAGTCTCTTCTTGGCCGTTTTCTTTTTTTTGCACCCCCAATTAAGTCTGTATTGACCCCGGCTTGGGGACACTTGACAGCTCTTTGGCTGCATAAAGTTGATCCTAAGCAGCGGCATATTTGATGTCTCAGATCTTGCCTGTAGCTGACATCGATGAGTCTCTGGTTTTGCGTCGGTTTTACCCAGATTCTGCACACAGAACCGAGGAAACCTCCACAGGGCGATCACGACCCACCAACGTTTTCTCGATGTTTGCCATCCCGTTTGTTTTTCTCTCTGTTTCGGCAATTCCTCACGTTTGCCCTTTACTTCGATTACTCCGTTTGTTAGGCCCAAAGACTGGAACATAATCCTGTTAGTTAAATGTGGGCCCCAAGGACGCGGATGCTGTCTGCGCTATTCTTTTCTAGTTCTTCGGGATTAACACCCCTCTTCATATTTGCTGCAATAGTCTCATGGAAATGAGGAGCAGGGCTGCAGGATGCAGGGGGATGGCAGTAGTAGCCTCATGAGGCACCTGCCCACTAAGGCCGTAGCAGCTTAGCAGCACTTGCAGCATTTGGACTTCCACATTTTTGGTGCAGACCTCTTCTCTGAACAAGTTTAGTTTTTAAAAAAAAAAAAAAAAAAAAAAAATATATATATATATATATATATATATATATAATATCCCTTATACCCCGGGACAGTGTACTTTCTTTCTTTCTTTCTTTCTTTTTTTTTTTTTTTTTTTTTTGGTTTTTCGAGACAGGGTTTCTCTGTGTAGCCTTGGCTGTCCTGGACTCACTTTGTAGACCAGGCTGGCCTCGAACTCACAGCGATCCGCCTGCCTCTGCCTCCCGAGTGCTGGGATTAAAGGCGTGCGCCACCACCCGCCCGCCCGGCTCGGCAAGTTTTTATTTCAATGTTATTCAATTACAAATTCCCTTTACATTTACATGTTGTATGCCACAAACTATTTTATATTACTATTAGCTATATAAATACAGTAAAGGAGGTGTATGGTACCTTGAAGACATAGTGTATATTAATTAAATTCTTGGTGTGCATAAGTATAGCGTGTTGTTTGTCAGGAAGTTATAATACAATTGTAGAATGTGAAAAAAAAAATGCTTGCAGTGGGTTATTTCCCTTCAGTAAATTCTGTCACTGTAGTAAGAATCTCTCACTTATAAAGAATGTATGGATGTGTTTTATGTTGTTGATATATTGAAGACATATTTAAGTTTTCTGCCTTTCAAATGGACCTATTTAACTATTCAGATTAGAGATCATTCCAGAGGATAAAGCCTGAGGAATGTAATTTGAACGCAACCGGGACAGTGTCCTTTCACACCCTTTGTTGGCCATCAGCCTGGGGCACAATAGCGCTGGCAGCCTCCAAGGATCTTAACTCTTCAATGCTTGCTGGACTTCATAGAGCAGGTGCAGGAGAGGAGTTACACGGTGAAATAGTGAGGCACGGACTCTCTGTGACCATGCTCTGCTTGTCTAAAGGGGACAATCTGCATGTCCCTTGTAAGTCGCATGGAGAGCCAACATTGCAAATCCGTTCTTGTTCTAAGCTATTCGTGATGCTGTTTCCCTCTCACATTTGGAAAACCATTTACTCCCCGAATCTCTTTTCCACATGACTGCTGGAAACCCACAAGAAGCTTCCAAAGGGCTTCCTTGCCACAGCAGCAGATTTGTACTCTGGAATGGAAGAGCTTTCTTCCTTCTTCTTCTTCTTCTTCTTCTTCTTCTTCTTCTTCTTCTTCTTCTTCTTCTTCTTCTTCTTCTTCTTCTTCTTCTTCTTCTTCTCTTCTTCTTCTTCTTCTTCTTCTTCTTCCTCTTCCTTCTCCTCCTCCTCCCCGCCTCCCCCTCTTCCTTCAAGTATCTTCTCTCTGCCCTTGATGTCTCTTGAAGTTGTGAACACCACGGTTGACAATTCTTTTATTCAAATAACTTACCCTGTTCCCCACATTCTCCTTTGGTACTAGATCTGAGTTATTCAATCCAGTACCAGCTTTTTATGTCCACCAACCAAGAGCAACCAAGAGGATCTCCGGCACCCAAAACCCCCAGCACAACATCTGGGGCCTCAGTCACACTTTTAAGTTCCTGACAGTGTGACTTCTTTGGGTTCTGTTTGCCTGATTTAGCTTTCTTTCTTTCTTCTCTTTTTTCTTTTTTTAAGATTTATTTATTTATTAGTATGTATACAGTGCTCTGCCTGCACATACACCTCCACACCAGAAGAGGGCGTCAGATCACGTTATAGATGGTTGTGAGCCACCACGCGGGTTGCTGGGAATTGAACTCAGGACCTTTGGAAAAGCAGCTGGTGACCTTAACCACTGAGCCATCTTGGATCCTTCCCAGGTTTCTTGTGACCCCGTTTTTTAGCCTCCTTCCTTGATTTCCAATGACATTTTTTTTTTTTTTTAAATAATGCTTATGGCAGGTCGTGCATTTACTCGCTTTCTTTCATTTTGGCCTCTTCATGCTGACAGTGGGCCCTTCAGAAGCAGAAGAGGTCTCAGCCACGCTGTGCTTTCTCAGGTGCCACACGCGAATTGAAACTGCGGGCCAACGTCACCAACTATGGCAACTCTTATAAACATTTCATTTGGGGCTGTGTTGTTATTAAAATCCCAAATCGTTCTTTTTTTTTTTTTTTTTTTTTTTTTTTTTTTTACCAATTAAGATTCAAGAATCAGATGCTGGGGTGGAAAGCCTACCAGCTCAGAGAAGCAGAGAAATCACAGTGCTGAGCTTATGACTCAGCTCATATGCGAGAGGAAAAGCCTTTCTTATTCAGCTCAGGTCCTAGATGGAAAAAGCCCAAAGCCCAAGGCCAAAAACTTGCTATCTCAGCTGCCAGACCAGGAGGAAAGGCCTGCTAGCTCACCAACAACCCAGAAGAAAAAAAGCTAAAAGCCCTTTCTTCTTCTCCTTGCTGTCTTAAATACTCTTTGATTAAAAGTCCCAATGCACATAAATTAAAGTTAAATAAAATATTTTTTTTAAAAAAAGATGTGTGTTTTAGTGCTGAAGCGCACCAAACAAGAAACAGAGCTTTTACAGGTCTCACTCTTGGGGTTCACAATGGGACCAAGTGTCTTGCAGCAGGGCTGGCTTGCAGTTTCAGAAGCTTAGTCCGTCATCACGGCGGGAAGCATGGCAGCCTGCAGGCAGACACGGCGCTGGAGCAGGAGCTGAGAGCTCTACACCTTGCTCCTCAGGCAGCAGAAGGAAGTCTGTGAGCCATACAGGGTGTAGCTTGAGCCTAGGAGACCTCAAAGCCCACCCCTACAGTGGCAGGCATGCTGCTTCCAACGAGGGTGCACGTACTCCCCCAAAGCCACTGCTAAGATTTCCACTTCCTATGGGCCAAACATGTGTCTACTTTAATCAGCCCATGAACTTTTTTTTTTTTTTTTTTTTTTTTTTTTTTTTTGGTTTTTTAAGACAGGGTCTCTCTGTGTAGCCTTGGCTGTCCTGGACTCACTTTGTAGACCAGGCTGGCCTCGAACTCACAGCGATCCTCCTGCCTCTGCCTCCCGAGTGCTGGGAATTAAAGGTGTGCGCCACCACGCCCAGCTCCCCCATGAACTATCTTAAATTAGACATGGTCTTTTTTTTTTTTTTTTTTTTAGAAGTGGAGTAGAAAAAATATGAAATATTAGGTTTTTTAAAAATATTAGGGGTTTTTTTGTTGTTGTTTTTGAGACAGGGTCTCTCTGTGTAGCCTTGGCTGTCCTGGACTCACTTTGTAGACCGGGCTGGCCTCGAACTCACAGAGATCCGCCTGCCTCCGCCTCCCGAGTGCTGGGATTAAAGGCGTGCGCCACCACTGCCCGGTTTAAATACTAGTTTTTTTATTTTTTTAAAAGCATAATAAAAAGTTTTCAACAGAAGCATCTCCAGGTAATGGGCATTTCAGCCATAGGTGTGTGTAGGAAAGCACTCCCCTCAAGGCTCCCTGACCCCCTTATACTGTCTCCATTTGTGTTCTGGCCGAGAGTTCACAGCTGATATGCTGTCCAAATCAACTATGCTCTGTTGATTTTCTGGTTTCTGGTTCTATCAATTATTGAGCCCGAAAACAACTGGCCATGTGGTAGTGGTGCTCGCCTTTAGTCCCAGCACCTGGGAGGCAGAGGCAGGCGTGTATCTGATTTTCGGGCCAGCCTGCTCTACAGGGAGAGTTCCAGGATAGCATGGCCTACATAGAGCAACACTTTTTTTTTATTATTATTAATTTATTCTTGTTACATCTCAATGTAGAGCAACACTCTTTTGAAAACAAAAACATGAAGAAGATTGAAAATGTGATCATAGGTTTGGCTGTCGCTCCTTATTGTTTGGAGTTGTGCTATCAGTATACTGTGAGTTTATTTTAGTTTTTAAGCAGAGTTTCACTATATAGTCCTAGGTGGCCTATGTCTCCCATCTGGCTGCTGCCTCCCCATCCCTGGGATTAGAAGGCACCACACCCAGCCAAGTTTGTTTTCCCTTGATGATTTGCCCTCTTTTTTCTTTGTCCCCCAATCTGCCTCAATTTTAAAGTTGACTTGAGTCTTCTTTTGACTGTTGTGAGGACGGTCACTTTGAATCTGCTAGAGTATTTATCTTAAATATATTTTCTGCACTTAACACATGGTTGGATCTGACTTATTTCAAATCTAATTGGACAATCTATACTTTAGGCATTTAGATAACTTACATTTAATTCGAGCACTGATATCGCTAGGTCTGTCTATTACCTTGATATTTGTTTTCCATCGCGTTCTGAGATGAAAAAAGTTTCCTGTATATATAAGAAACACAAAAGTGATTTTTAAAAAAAGTTCAATAGTGTCATGCTACGACCGAAGCGCTTCTTCCTACAAGCACGAAGGGTGCATTTATGCTTGTTTAGGAATCCTTCCCATGCGAGTCACTGATTCTTCCCGAGGTAAATGACTGTCTAATGGGCGTGGTTCTGTTGATACATATTGATGTGGTCCTCAGTCGCATTTTCCTATCTAGATAACTGAGCCCTGGAAGGTCCAGAATATCTGGCTCGCTCATGTAAATTACACACGCGTTGGCACACGCCTTTAATCCCAGCATTTGGAAGGCAGAGGCAGGTGGATCGCTGCGAGTTCAAGGCCAGCCTGGTCTACAAAGTGAGTCCAGGACAGTGAAACCGTGTCTCAAAAAACCAAAAAAGAAACACAAAAGACAAAACCAAAACCAAACCAAACAAACAAAAAAAAAAACCAACCAAGCAACCAAACAACTCAACCAATTCTTTAGTTTCCACAGCGCGGTGGGATCCTACTCACTGGGTCTCAGGCAAAGCGTAATCAAGTCAGCTACAGCTCGATCTGACCTTACTTCCTATTCTGAATTTAAACACTTTAAGTTCCTTTGCACGCGCCACGGGAGAGAAACGCGGAACCCGGAAGTACCTTTTGATCGCTGGAGGGAATCCTCCCCCTTTACGGGCGCGACCCCCGTGGGAACTCCCACAATCCACTGGGCGCCGCTCCGGGATTGGCTGGCCCAAGTTGCATGCTGGGAACTCCCTGACGAGCAAGAGCGCTGTGCTTCCGGGAGTTCTGCGGAGAAGACTGTTACTTCCCTGCGGCCGCCGAAGCAACGGCACGGATTCCGGAGTCCTGCGTCACGGCCGCGGAAAGTCAGAGGAAGAAATCGCTGCTTGGCGCAGGTCGCCACAGAGTAAGGAGGGAGCCACCGGGCTGGGTGTGCGTGTGCGCGCGCACCTGTCAGCCTGTCTGTCTGTCAGTCTGTCTGTCTGTCTGTCTGTCTGTCAGTCTGTCTGTCTGCCTGTCTGTCAGTCTGTCTGTCTACCTGTCTGTCTGTCTGTCAGCCTGTCTGTCTGTCTGTCTGTCTGTCTGCCTGTCTGTCTGCCTGTCTGTCTGTCTGCCTGTCTGTCTGTCTTCTGCATCATGTGTGTGACGGTGTCGGTCGCTTTCCGCCCCTGCTCGTTCTCAAGGCCGCAGGGCCCGAGGCAGAGGACTGAGCTGCAGTAAGGAGAGCCCGGGCGCGGGGGCTGATGGGAAGCTGTCCCCGGGGTGCAGCCTGGGGCTCGGGGCGAGCGTTCTGGGGCCGGAAGCGGCTCCGAGGGCCGCCTAGGCGGGCAGCTGCTGTGGAGCCCGTGACTTGGTCAGAGCTCTAGGCGTGGTGATGCTGTGGGGCGTGAGGGAAGCGCTCGCCGGGGATGCGCTCAGAGACGGCCTGGGAGCTCAGGCTTGCTCAGGAGGGGGCTGCACCGGGGTGAGGTCGGCTCAGCGACACAGCTGAGATCCGAGAGCCAGTTTGCTCTGTCTTTCAGCTTGAGAAACGAGGTTTCAGGTTTAGAATATAGAATTGTCAGTAGCTGAAGGAGGGACGTGCAAATTGGCACCTCCACCATTGCGGCCCTTACGTTGTCTCTTTCCTTTTCCTTTAATATTCACTTAATTATTTCTGTGACACTTGGTATCTTCCCTCTACAATAACTCCTCTTCCCCAACTTGTTACATATAGGCATGTCCACATGTTGGCGTTAGAGCTTTCCAACTCTTTTTTTTTTTTTTTTTTTTAAAGATTTATTTCTTCATTATTATGTATAGGGCGCCATATCACATTACAGATGGTTGTGATCCACCATGTGGTTGCTGGGCACTAATTTGGCGTCTTTTGAGAGCTAGTGATTTTCACGGTGTCTATGTATCGACATGGCTGACATTGGTCATGTCCAGATGAGCAGTGCGGGGTTGGATGTGCTGGGGTCGTGTCTCTGTAGCGTCCAGGTTGGAGTCTCGGTTCTTAACCTTTCCGGTTTGTCATGAACTTCAGAATGACTGTTGTAAAGCCTGTTCGTGCAAGGCCACCATGCGATAAGTGCCTGCTGTGTCTCAGCTGTTGCTCCGCATTCTCTTAAGTGTTGCACGGTACAAGGGAGCGCTGGAACCAATACCGTTACCGCCTGTGTAATTAAGGAAGTGGCTTAAAAACAGCAATGCTGGGCTTTGTGGTTCTCACTTTAACCTCAAGCCCCTGGGATGCGGAAGCAGGAGGATCACCGAGTCCATGGTCAGCTTGGTCCACATAGCCAGTAACAGGCTAGTTGGTCTACACAGTGAGACCTTGTCTCCAAAACAGGAAGAATAAGAAAACGTACTATTGTAGAACAGTCCTTTTTTTTTTTTTTTTTTTTTTAACTTTTCAGGCGAAATTTTTGGTCTTGTGTACAACATGATACTGTGGAGTACTCACATACTTTGGAACGACTAAGTCTGTTATGGTGGGAACACGTAATGTCTCCTCTCGTATTCTTTTCAAACCCAGTGATGGCGGGCATGGTGTTTGCTGCACAGTATATCTCTTGGCCTTCTGTTGTGCAGTTCCTAATTGACATCCTTCCCAACTCCCATGTGCCTCTGCATCTCCCACTCCCAACCACGATAACTGCACATCCAGCCTCAGCCACGCAAATCTCACTAACCACCATTTGATTCGCTCCTCTGAAGTTACAGTTTCGGATTCTCCATGAGTGAGATCGTATCTGCCATTTCTTTTGAAGATTAATTATCTTAAGTTTAAATGGTATGTTGTGTGAACCTGAGCACAGATGCCCTCAGAGACCAGAGGTGTAGGCTCTGCTGGAGCTGGAGTTACAGGCATTGTGAGCTGTCAAGATACTGTGGAAAAATCACGCCAGCTCTCAGCCGTGGCACCGCCTCTCCAGCCACGCCAGCTCTCAGCCGTGGCACCGCCTCTCCAGCCACGCCAGCTCTCAGCCATGGCACCTCCTCTCCAGCCATGCCAGCTCTCAGCCGTGGCACCGCCTCTCCAGCCACGCCAGCTCTTTCAGCCGTGGCACCGCCTCTCCAGCCACGCCAGCTCTCAGCTGTGGCACCGCCTCTCCAGCCCCAGCATTTGTCCTTTTGTCCTTTTGTCTTTAGTTTATCCATATTGTAGTAAATAGTTGGCTATCACCCCACTGTGCTCATGACCCTTACTCTAGATTGGCTTTGTTCATCCATCTTTTGGTGGGTTGCATATAAGAGCTATGCAAATCGTGGTGGAATAAATGTGGCAACGAAACTATCTCTTGCAGATACTGATTTTCTTTCCTTTGTGTGACCCTACTCAGTAGTGGATTGCTTTGTCGTCTAGTTGTTTGAGAACCCACCATATTGTTTTTTACAATGAGCATATTAACATCCCCCTCCAGTCATGTGCCTTTTCCCCCCTGGTTTGTTTTTTTTTTTTTTTTTTTTGAGACAGGGTTTCCCTGTGTAGCCTTGGCTGTCCTGGAACATGCTTTGTAGAGCAGGCTGGCCTCGAACTCACAGAGATCCTCCTGTCTCTGCTGCTAGGATTAAGGGCATGCGTCACTATGTCTGGCTTAGTAATATGTTTTTTCTTCCACATTCTCCACATTATTTCTTCTTTCAGACAGTGGACACTTTCAAAAAGATTATTAATTGATAATATTATTTTTCCTTACGTGTGGTTTTCCCCCCCTATATTTATGTGTGTTTTGGCTGTGTGTCTGGTGCCTGAGGAAGCCAAAAGAGGATATCAAATCTGTTAAAATCTGAGTTAGAGATGGTTGTGAGCTACCTTGTGGGGGCTGTGAGTTAAAACTCATCCTCTGTCAAGCAGCATGTGCTCTGGCCTGTGGACGCTCTCTCCAGCCATCTGATAATGGACAGTCCCTACAGGCATGAGGAGCCCTGTGACTGTGATTTTAATATCTATCTCCTCATCCTTATTTTTGATATGCATATTAATAGGCCATACTGATGTTCCATTTGGGGAAATCTGTATTTCCATGTTTGCCTCTTTCTCAGTTAGCATTTTCCTCATCGCTGAATTGTCTGAATTCTTTACAATGTTGATGTGCACGAGTTTAGGTGTTCACTCCTCATCAGGCGTGCAGCTCTCTGGATCACCTCTCTCCTCTGTTGTTTCCTTTGCTGTGTCAGGGCTTTTACATTGATGTAAACCACGCCGGTCCGTTCTGGTGCGTGTGTTTTTGAGTAATAATATATCCAGCATCATGGAGGCTTTCCTCTATTTTTGTTCTAGTAGTGTCAGTTTTAATTCTTATATTTTAATCTGTCTTGAGTTGATTTTTGCAAGTGGTGTGACTGAAGGTCTAACGTCATTTTAATAAGTGTTAAAATTGTGTTTGGCCAGCAAGACTGAGTGCAGACGCTAGCCTGGAAGTTACGCAGACCAGGGTGGCCTGAACTTTGAGTAAGCCTCCTGCCTCTGCCTCCCCAGTGTTGGAATGGTAGGCCTATGCTACCACCACCAGCAGAACCTTCTTTGCTTTTCTCTATCTATGGTCTTCAGGACCACAGACGTCATGGATGTAGACAGTTATAAACATCATGAGGACACACACTAAGGTATCATACAAACTTTTCAGTGTGGGCTGTGCAGATGGCTCAGTGGGTACGGTGCTTGCAAACATGGAACTGTGCAACGCCAGACGCAGCCGTGCACAGCTGCAATCCCAGCCCTCCACGGCTGCAATCCAAGCCCTCCACGGCTGCAATCCCAGCCCTCCTGTGGCAGGATTGGAGGTGCAGACAAGAGAGTCCCTGCGAGGCTGGCTAGCCTGGTGTATGCAGAGGCAGGAGGGCAGGAAGGAAAATGAAAGAAGGGAAACTTGTATGTGAATTTCACGTGGAGAGGAAATAGTATAAGTTCATAAGATTCTCAGATGTGTACCTGGGAGCTGGGCGTGGCTCTGATGTTAGCATGGGAGATGGAGGAAGGAGCATTGGGAGTTCAGGGTCAGCCTGGGATACACAGGATTCTGTCTCAAAAACCAACTAAACAAACAATCCCAGAGTGTATTGAACCAAGTCGTAGGCCTGGTGGCTAGAGCGCTGGTTCCCATTTGGTGCTGGCCGCTCCCTGGTGCAGGGTCTTGGGGCGTTGTGAGGCTGTGTGCGCTGCTCAGGTCTTGTGAGAAGAGGCTGAATGCTGCTGAGGTAGAACAGAGCACAGAGTGTCCTCCCGCACACGCCAAGACAGAGCGATGGTGTCCGCAGTGCTGGGGGTGAGAAACCCAGTTCTAGACGCAAAAGACCTAAGACCCCTGGAATGAATATAAAATTATTTTGTGCACAATATCCCATAATATGGAAAGAGGAAACAGCATACTCATCTCCTGTGACAGTGTGTTTTATAGTCAATTATCTTCATCAGTGATCACGGTTTAATTGACACGACATAAGCTGTGATCATAGATGACAAAGGTGCTCAGGAAAGTTCCACGGTGTGCGATCCCATTTACTAAAGTGGGCACGGAATGCTAGGCACTGCCTGACACTGCGGCTGCAGCCCCTCCAGCCTCGCTGTGCCTCAGCCCTGAGCTGCCATGCGATGCTGTGAGCCCTGTCAGCCTTGCTAGGCGGGACTCCAGTTGGAAGGTCTCCTCACAGGAGGAGGAGAGGCCCAGCCCTAGGCCTGGCTGGATCCCAGGGTGAAGATGGGCTCCTCTGCTGGCCTCTTCTGCAGGACCTCCAAGGCAGCCGTGCTGATGGCTGCTCTCCACACTGAGCCTTGTGCACTGGGCTGTCTGGGTTAGGAGAGGATCGGCTTTGTGTGGCTCCTGTCTGCTTCTAGTTTGTGTGAGGGAGGCTATGAGCGGTGAGAGGAGACAGTGAGTGGGGATGCTCGAGAAATAAAGAGGTCGATGACATCATCCTGACAGGAGCCAGTCCGGGAACAGCAAGTCATAATCCAACGAGAGGCTTTCTTTCTGTCCCCAGGGAGGAAGCCTGAAGATGGCCGGCTCCAATTGTCAAGACACGGTCTGTGTAAGTTGTCGCTTCTGCCTTTGACACAGGGGACTTCCAGGTTAGGTGACTCCTTCCTGTCTTGTTCTCTAGAAGCTTCCCAAGGCTCTGAAATCCTCCAGCCTTGTCTGCCCCTTACAGTGAGGTTGGAAGGTCAGAGCACTTCCTGTTTGTGCCTCTTTCCAGCTGCTCCTGGGGTTTTCTTTGACTGCATTCCTCCTCGTGTGCTGTCTGCTGGGTCTGTGGTCAGGGAGGACTGTGGTTGCAGGGGAGGCGTCAGTCCCACAGGGAAGCAGGCTTTGGGGTGTCAGAAATCTGATTGACATCTCTGGTATTTTCCGGCTGATGACCCAGGGTGTGAGAGTGACTGTCTTCAGTGCATGTGTGTGACCAGGTGACCTGCTTGAGGAGGCTTAGGAGAGCGTTCAGTGACCAGAGGGAAAGGTCATCCAGGCTGTGATAGGGAGGTGATGGTAGTCTGCAGACTAGGGAGACCTGAGGCACACTGACCACCTTCAAAGTTTTTTGTTGTTGTTGTTCTGTTTTTTAATGATAAAAAGGATAAACCCAATATGCACCCAATATGGACTCTTACATAGCAATTTTATGGACTTTTATGTAGTGTATAAAATTATTCTCATGACAGAAATCTTAATGATAGCATGGGACGCTATAATAAACTCAGGGACTCACACTATTTCTTAGGTATTTTACACGGAGCCTGGGTGACATTTCTCTTTTGTGGGGTGTACCTTGAAGGAGGTGCAGGAGTGGACATGCACGTTTATTGGGTGTGCAGGGCGGCACAGTCATCCGTAATGGGGAGCTCACACAGTCAGGTGCCTTGAGCGTGTCCATGTGGCTCCTTTCCCACTCTTCAGCCCTTCCCTTCTGTGTTTCCATCTTGAAAGCGTCCCCATTTCACTGTCCCTGTGTTTGTGGTTTCAGGGGTCAGTGACGTTCAGGGATGTGGCTGTTGACTTCTCCCAGGAGGAGTGGGCCTGCCTGGATGCCACTCAGAGGGTCTTATACAGGGACGCGATGCTGGAGACCTACAGCCACCTCGTCACAGTGGGTAAGGCACCTGTCCCCGTGAGTGGGGGACGCGCCCTCCACACTGTCTGCTTTCCTCACTCTGAACTAGAAGGCAGTGCCATCTTTCCAGCGGAGGCAGAAGCTGGGTTTGGTGGCCGTTTCCTGTCATTGCTTCACTCAGAAGGCTGGGGCAGGAGGATTGCTGTGAGTGCAGCATCACCCTCAGATACATACTGAGATCCAGGCTAGCTCAGTGGACAGAGTGAGGCCTCAATTCAAACAAAACAGAGCAAACAAAGAAATGAAATATAAAGGAGATGAAGCCGGGCGTGGTGGCACACGCCTTTAATCCCAGCACTTGGGAGGCAGAGGCAGGCGGATCGCTGTGAGTTCGAGGCCAGCCTGGTCTACAAAGTGAGTCTAGGACAGCCAAGGCTACACAGAGAAACCCTGTCTCGGAAAAAAAAAAAAAAAAAAAAAGGAGATGAATCCATAAGTAGAATCGGGGTTAGAGAAATAACCCGGTGCTTAGGAGAGGCAGCTGCTCTTGCAGAGGACCCAGGTTCCGTTCCCAGCACCGCAGGGTGGCTGACAGCCGTGTGTAACTGCAGTCCCAGGGGATCTGACGCCTCCCTCTGGCCTCCACGGGCAGCATGCGTGTGTGTGATGCTTAGTCATACATGCAGACACATCCTCATACATACGTAAAATGGATTTTAGCCAGGTATGGCGGCACACGTCTTTAATGCCAGCACTTGAGAGGCAGAAACAGGCAGATTGCTGTGAGTTCGAGGCCAGCCTAGTGTACAAAGCGAGTCCAGGACAGCCAGGGCTACACCAAACAAACAAACAGACAAAAAATTAATCAATAAAATTTTAAAAGAGGGAGATGTATTCCTCCTTCTTCCCAAAGGAATAATGTGAGATTTGTTTTGGTTCAAAATAGACACCTTATACAGCGCCTGGGTTTGCCAGCCCTTGTGAGTCCTGTCAGTGAGTCTATGTCAGTGAGGAACCCTGTCCCAAACACTAATGTTGGGAATACCCAACAGACACCTAAGGCCGCTCTCTGCCCTAGACACGCACGCATGTGTGCATGCACACCTACACACTCTTGTGCACACACCCTCACGAATACCTACATACACCGTACATATACAGCTAAATAAAATAGCTGTTACTATTTACTTACTGATGAATCAGTGGAATGAATTCAGAACGGAAGCGGCCACATTCTGTCCCCTTCAGCGGACACTTCCTTTACCTGCTCTGTAGGTGAAGTTTCAAGGCTGTGAAGTTTGTCTTTTTCATTGAGCTGATTTATAAGAATGAGGTGTAAACGTGAAAGAAGGCAGCGCCGACAGCAATGACGGCAACAGTTTTCATGGCTGGGGATGCCGCTCAGTGGGAGAACACTTCCTCAGCATGCTCAAATCTGTGGGAGTTAAAAAAATAATAATTCAGGGCATCTGAATATTGTATTTAACCTTAGTACCAACCCTATCCAATAGATGTCATCAACTCCATCCAAATTTTTATTTCTTCTTCTTCATCGACTTCTTTGTATCTTCACCATTGTCATTGTCACCCTCCTCCTCTTCATCATTTGTTTCTTTGAGACCAGCTCTCACTGAGCCCAGGCTAGCTGTGGACTTGCTGTGCAGCTAAACCCAGCCTTGAACTTCTCATCGGCCTGCTTTAACTCTTCAAGTGACCATGAGTGTGCGCCGCCACGCCGAGTTCTCAGATGGGAAAATTGAGCAGGGAATCATATGGGGCTTGCCCAAGTAAACGGCGTCGTTAGTGAGCGGCAGAGGTGGGGTTTACACCAGACAGTGCAGCCTGCGGGGTCCTGTTCTTGCCCACTCAGCTACATTTTCCCCTAGTGACAAGCCCCTACCTGCATTTAAATAACATCAAAACCCTAATCTGAAAGAGATGGCTTCTTACGCAGGTTCTTTTTTTTTTTTTTTCCTCTGAAATTGTTCCTCAGTGTTATTTTGCCTTTGAGAATTTTTTATTTGTTTTTCTGAGACAAGGGTCTTGCAACGCATCCCAGACTGGCTGGGTCCATTCCCCCACCTGCTGGGCTCATAGGCATTATCCTCCATGCCAAGTGTGTAGAACGTTATAATAAATCTGTACTTTAAAAATCTGTACAGGAAGGTTATGGTAGCACACACCTTCACTTCCAGCATTTGGGAGGCAGAGGCAGGCAGATGAACTAAGTTCAAGGCCAGCCTGGTCTATATATTGAGTCCCAGGACATCCTAGGATAAATATCCTAAACAACAAAAAGTCTTAACCCTGTGCCACTTTCTCTTTCTTTGAAGTGGGAAGCTGCGTTTCCAAGCCAGAGCTGATCACCTTGTTAGAGCAGGACAAAGAGCCCTGGATGGTTGTGGGGGAAGAAGCAGACAGGCCGCGCCCAGGTGAGTAGGTGTGAGCTGAGACTCCAGCATTGCCAGCCGCAGCGCGTGCTCAGAGGCCCACACAGCGGCCCCTGGATGGGACAAACTTCCTTCAGCTCCCAGGGCCTGTGGGAAACGCGCCTGAGCCCTGGGGAGGAGGTCAGGTCATAGTGAAGGCTGGCAAAGGGGATCCTGTTCCATGCATCATTTTAAGCTGTTCTTACTTTCTTCCCTGTTACTGGAGCAGGGGCCTCTTCCTGTGACTGTTAAAGGTGTTTTATTATTGGTTGTGTGTGCACACACGTGTGCAGGTATCCAAAGAGGCCACAAGAGAGTGTCGGCTCCCCTGGCTGCAGTTACAGGTGTCAGCTGGTTCTCTAACCCAGGGCCTGTGGCAGAGCAGTCAGTGCTCTCAAGCACGGAACCAATGACAAGACAGTGTGAACAGCAGTGAGAGCTGTAATGCGGTGAGCACACCAAATGTAGTTCTGTGTCTTCACGTTCACTCTAGCCGAGGTGCGATGGCGTAGCTAGCCTGTGCTTATAACTTCTGCGCTGGGGAGGTGGGCGCGCTGGCAAGGCAGCCTCGTTTGCTAGTCAGCTCCAGGCAAATGAGAGACCCTGCCTGAAACAGAATAGATGAGGAGCCAGGGGAACCACATCTGAGTGCACACAGCACAGCTTCCTGCTGCCTGCCAGGGCTCTGATGGCTCCTCCTGGTTGTCAACTTGACCACATCTGGAATTGACTGGACCCCAAACACATGGATCCACCAGTGAGAGGTTTTTTCAAATCATCTGATGTGGGAAACCCACCTCTGACCAGGCCTTTTGACATGGGAAGAGCCCTGTGAAATCTGGGCCACGCCTTTAAACATGGCGCCTGTAGACAGGCTGTGGAGGAAGGAAGCTCGGCTCTGCCTGCTCCCCTCACCATGCTGGCATGTTAGTTCCTCCCCTGTCATGGCAGCCTCGCTCTCCTGCATTGCAGCGTGCACTGGAGACCAGACGTCAGCCTCGTGCGCTGAGCAACTGCTGCATTCATGGACTTCTGTTCAATTCTTTTCCCTTCGAATTCCATGATTTCACTTTTTTCAACATCTGAGTAATACTCCATTGTGTAAAGGCACCACACGGTTCTTTCTAACTTTTGGCTAATATGATTAGAGCAGCAGTGAACATGTTTGAGTCAGTGCCTCTGAAAGGACAAGGGTCTTCGGGTGGACGGCCAAGTGCGGTGTACCTGGGTCTTGAATGATGTCGATTCTAACCTCCCGAGGAAGCAACATACTGATCTCCACAGCAGCTGTCGATGTCTTCACTCCCACCAGGGATGGCTGTGTGCGCCACATGCCCACCAGCCTGAGTGGTCACTTGTTTTACTAATCTCAGCCATTCTGACAGGTGTAAGATGAAAGCTCCACGTAGTTTGGTTTACATTTCCCTGGTAGCTAAGAGTGCCGAGCGTTTCTTTAAGTGTGTTTCAGCCATTCGTATTTCCTCCGAGAATTCTCTGTTTATATCTGTACCCCATTTTCTCATTGGGTTATTTGTTTTCTAGGTGTCCTTTTTTAATTCGTTATGTATTTTGGATATTACCTCCCTATTGGATGTGTAGTTGGTAAAAATCTACTTTTTATTCTGCAGGCTGCTGCTGTGTTCAAATGATAGGTGTCCTTTGCTGTGCAGAAGCTGTTCAGTTGCATCAGGCCCCGTCCCTCACTGTTGCTCTCCATGCCTGTGCCTGTGGTGTCCTGTTCACAGAGTCTTCTTGTAGTGGTGAACTCTGCTCCACTCCCCGCTGTCTCTCCTATCGGGTTCAGTGTGTCTGATTTTTGTTTTGTTTTGTTTTTTGAGACAAGGTTTCTCTGAAACAGAGCCCTGCCTGTCCCAGACTTTCTTTGTAGACCAGGTTGGCCTCGAACTCACAGCTATCTGCCTGCCTCTGCCTCCCGAGTGCTGGGATTAAAGGTGTGTGCCACCAGCACCTGGCCTAAAGTTGTATCTTATCAATCTACTTTTCATACTTTTCTTTTCCTATATATCTAAAGGTTTAATTTTTTCCTTTGAGAGGATACAGAAAGCCACTATGAATATTAAGGATAAAATATGAAATACTAAAAGGACAATATAGTTAATCAGTATTGAGCCAATTTCACTTAAGTCATTTAGATTTTCATTTTCTGCTTCTATTTTCAAGGCATTTAGAGTAGCACTATACAGGGCCCTAACATCTTCTACTGTGTTATTTCCCATGTTTCTCTTTGAGGATTTCCAAGGAACTTACCAAATCTAATGGCTTTGCAGTTTGTCCGAAGCTCGTGTGATTTCTCTATCCATGTGGTCCTGTTACAAACTGGAGCGCCAAATGTTCTTTTTAGCAAGATCACAATCATTCAGTTTTACTAGTAAAGACTAGGGAGCCAGATGCTGGGGTGATAGCCTGTCAGCTCAGAGAGGCAGAGAAAGCGCCCAGCTGATCGTCCTCCTCAGCTGGCATCCAGTAAAAAGGAAACCTTCCCCAGGATGTCTCAAAAACAAACAAACAAAAACAAACCACCAAACTGAATGCCCGTCCCGCCTGCTTCCTGGGCGCCTGTCAGTTCTGACTTCCTCTTACTCTCGGTGTTGTTTTGTTTTTCTATGTTTGTTCCTGTCAACTGGTTTCTTGCCTGGCCTCTTGACCTATGGTTGAGTTTATTTAATCCAAGCAGAAAGCTCTTGGATTAAAGTTGTGGTAGGGCTGAGTCACACCACGAATAGAAACAGGTTTTCCAAGTAAACAACACAATCTAAGGGTTCACAGTGTGATCCAATAGCCTGCAACACTATAATCTGAAATGCTGCTATCTGGTCTCATCTTTGTTGAGTGTGTTCTTTGTTCTTTGGTTTGTGTTGTCCTCCGTGTTTCTTGAAAGAGTTGTGGTAGCTCTGTGTTCCTTGGTAGGAAATTCTTTTGGGTTCCTGATAGGGATTGCCACTGGGAGCACCCCATAAAATGTTAGCGATGGGGATGGGCTAGCAGGTGTTGAGGGGTCCACAGGAAGCACGGAAGCAGGTAGGTGCCCCACAAGGCTCCGCTCAGTCCTTGGGGATGGGGCCAGAGTGAGGAGAGAGCACAGCATGTGATCTGCTATGGAGGGGGCTATGAGGCTGGGGTTTGGACTTGGAGGAACAGAGGCCTAGGCGAAGTGCTACAGTAGTGAGCCTGTGTCACTGACCGGAGAGTGGCCTTTGTCTTCCCAGAGCATGCCTGTTGAGCTGGGGGCTGGGATAGAGCAGTGAGTGGGGAGAAGGCAGTGTGGAGGGTAAACTTGTGTGGTGGCCTGAGATGGGGCAGGACTGAATGGGAGGCCAAGGTCGTAGTGTGCTACAGAGCTAGGGACGAGACTGGGACTGGATTTGGAGGGCAGGAGGGATAGGTAAAGACCTGTTCCCCTGGCTGGACATCCTTACTAAAAACAACAACAACAACAAACTAATGAATTCTCTTCTGTTTCTTTCTATTTTCTTTTTAGCTTGTTTTTGTTTTTCTCGCAGAGTCTTACTATCTAGTCTAATCTAGCCTGGAATTCATGATGCTGGTACCACTGGCTTCATTTTAGTGGGACTACAATTGTGTGCCACCAGCACCACCTCCACCACCTCCACCACCACCACCACCATCACCACCACCATCACCACCACCACCATCACCACCACCACCACCACCATCACCACCACCACCATCACCACCACCACCACCACCATCACCACCACCACCATCACCACCACCACCATCACCACCACCATCACCATCACCTCCACCACCATCACCATCACCTCCACCACCACCACCATCACCACCACCAGCACCACCTCCACCACCTCCACCACCACCACCACCACCACCACCACCATCACCACCACCACCACCACCACCACCACCACCACCATCACCACCACCACCATCACCACCACCACCACCACCATCACCACCACCACCATCACCACCACCACCACCACCATCACCACCACCACCACCACCATCACCACCACCACCATCACCACCACCACCACCACCACCACCACCACCACCACCACCACCACCACCACCACCACCACCACCACCACCACCACCACCACCACCACCACCACCACCACCACCACCACCACCACCACCACCACCACCACCACCACCACCACCACCACCACCATCACCATCGCCATCACCTCCACCACCACCACCACCATCACCACCACCACCACCACCACCACCTCCACCACCACCACCACCACCATCACCACCATCACCACCATCACCATCGCCATCACCTCCACCACCACCACCACCATCACCACCACCACCACCACCACCACCATCACCACCATCACCACCACCACCATCACCATCACCACCACCATCACCATCACCTCCACCATCACCACCACCACCACCACCATCACCATCACCACCACCACCACCACCACCACCTTTCTTTTTCTAATAATTTCAAGTTGAGGCCAGTTTTCTTACAGCATGACAGATATTATGTATTTGTGCGCTGTAGTTTTTTCCCCTCATGATGTGGTTCAAATACCTTTACCAAAATGTGAGTGTTAGGACAAAGGGCAAGGTGTCGGTACCTTTGTCAGGCCTGTGCCAAGGTGTGTAGCTAAGAATTACACCGCACAACAGATCTAATGTAGGAGGTTCACTGGGAGATTGGGGAAAGGCAGTCTCGGCGGGGGTGAGGGTGGGGGGCCGGAAGATGGGGGGATGGGGTGAGGGTGGGGGGCCGGAAGATGGGGGGGTGGGGTGAGGGTGGGGGGCCGGAAGATGGGGGGATGGGGTGAGGGTGGGGGCCGGAAGATGGAGGGATGGGGTGAGGGTGGGGGGCCGGAAGATGGGGGGATGGGGTGAGGGTGGGGGGGCCGGAAGATGGGGGGGTGGGGTGAGGGTGGGGGGCCGGAAGATGGGGGGATGGGGTGAGGGTGGGGGGCCGGAAGATGGGGGGGTGGGGTGAGGGTGGGGGGCCGGAAGATGGGGGGATGGGGTGAGGGTGGGGGGCCGGAAGATGGGGGGATGGGGTGAGGGTGGGGGGCCGGAAGATGGGGGGATGGGGTGAGGGTGGGGGGCCGGAAGATGGGGGGATGGAGAGGAGGAGGCTGAAAGAAGGACAGAGAAAATGAACAAAACAGGGACTGAGAGAGAGAAAACAAATGGATGGACGAGAATAGAAGAGAGCCATGTGGTGCAGCTGGGGCCTTTCATGCTCTGCATCTGGCACAAGTAGCACACGTGGTATCTGCGGGTGGTTACATCTGCTGCTGCTGTTCCTAGGTCCCTGAGGGCAGGCTGGTAAAAATGTCTGATTACTAACAGTGTGACTCTCAAGTAATATGCAAATAAGCACATACAATTATTTCTGTATAGTTAGTTACATTTTCATTAAGCACCCACGTCTTCTCATTTCCAGTCTGTTATACTGTAGAGAGTGTTGTCTTACATAAACTTTCCTTGTTGCTGCTCTCCTCGCTCCCGTATGTCCTCTTAGAATGTTCTCTAGAGTCTGGCCGTTCACTGAATAGGTTTTGTTACAAGGAATGGTGTGTTTATGTATTACAGGAAGTAAAGTATTCTTGCTTTATCCTTTTCTTTCAGTTGTCCAGTTATGTTTTGAAGCTGAAAATATATCTCCAGAGAATCATACTAATAATATAAATTTACACAAACAGAGCATAAAGCAATTAAGTAAAACTTTTGACCTCCAGGCCTCCAGTTTTAGTAATGGCCCCAACCCTAGTACATTCAAGGGACCACAGGGCTATCAAGAAGGAGACGCTGATCAGGAGATTACTAACAAGGAACCAATGCCTCCTCACACCTGCCGGACTCTTACTCACAACATAGGAAAACCATATGAATGTAAAGAGTGTGGGAAGTGCTTTGGTTACAGGTCCACTCTCACTCAGCATCAGAGCATTCACACTGGAGAGAAACCCTATGTGTGTGAGGAATGCGGGAAGGCCTTCAGACTCCACCGACAGTTTACAGAACACCAGAAATCTCACAGTGGTGAGAAACCTTTCAAATGTGATGACTGTGGAAAGGCTTTTCATCTTCCAGTCTTGCTTAAGTACCACAAAACCGTTCACACAGGCACGAAACCATTTGAGTGCCAGGAGTGCGGGAAGGCCTTCAAGCGTCTCTCCCACCTAGTTGAGCATAGAATCATTCATGCTGATGGGAAACCGTATGAGTGTAGTGAGTGTGGGAAAGCCTTCAAACATCGTCAAAGCCTCCTGCAGCATCAGAAAATTCATTCTGGTGACAGACCCTTTCAGTGTAAGGAGTGTGGGAAGGCCTTCATTGTGCTGACACAGCTCACACGGCACCAGAGCGTTCACACTGGAGAGAAGGCATTTGAGTGTAAGGAATGCGGGAAGAAATTCAGTACTAGCTCACACCTTGTTCAGCACCAGAGTATTCACACCGGTGAGAAGCCCTTTGAATGTAGTGTGTGCGGGAAGGCTTTTCGGCTTCGGATATACCTTTCTGAGCATCAGAAAACTCACATTGAAGAGAAACCTTTCAAGTGTAAGCTGTGTGGCTCAGCCTTCAGGCGGAAGTACCAGCTCAGTGAACATCGGAGTGCTCACACTGACGTGAGACCCTATCAGTGCAATGATTGTGGGCTATTCTTTCGTCGAAGGTCGAACTTTACTGAACATCAGAGTATTCACACTGGAAAGAAGCCCTTCAAGTGTAAAGACTGTGGGAAGGTCTTTAGACTTAATACACTCCTCATTCGTCACCAGAAATCTCACAGCGCTGAGAGACCTTTTGAATGTAAAGACTGTGGAAAGGCTTTTCACCTTCCCAGTCAGCTTAAAAACCATAAAATTGTTCATACAAGTACAAAACCCTTTGAGTGTAAGGCATGTGGGAAGTCCTTCAAGCGTGCCTCCACTCTCATTCAACATGGGATCACTCATGCCGGCGTGAGGCCGTATGAATGTAGTGAGTGTGGGAAAGCTTTTATCCATCGCTCAAACCTGTTTAAGCATCGCAAACTTCACTCTGCCGAGAAGCCCTTTGAGTGTAAGGAGTGTGGCAAGGCCTTCGTTGTCCTGGCATACCTCACTAGGCACCAGAGCATCCACACTGGAGGGAAGTCATTTAAATGTGAGCAGTGTGGGTCAGCCTTCAGACTTAAGTCCCAACTCAGTAAACATCAGAGAACTCACACTGAGGTGGGGCTGTTTGAGTGTAAGGAATGCGGGAAGGACTATGTTCGTGGAACATACCTGAGAGTTCACCAGAGAATCCACACTGGGGAGAAGCCCTTTCGCTGTAAGGAATGTGGGGAAGCTTTTCAATATCAATACCAGTTTCTTGGCCATTTTAGAATTCATACCGGGAAAAATCCTTATGAGTGTAAAGAATGTGGCAAGTATTTTAATCATGATAGAGACCTTAAGGCACATCATAGAATTCACACTGATGGAAATCTGTCGTGAGGTTAAGAAGGTGGGGAGACCTGTAGTTAAATATGAAACTTGGTTTGACCTGCTAAATTTAATATTAATGGGAAGTCTTACAGTGTGAGGACTGTGGAAATGCCTTCAGGAATTCTCACCCAGATGTCTATCAGAGCTTTCTTACTGGTGAGCAATTCTATGAATGTAAGTAAGTTGGGAAAATGTTTAGGTTCACTGCACAGTGGAAAATCCATACTGGTAAGAAGCCCTATCACTGTAAAGAACGTGGAAAGCCCTTCAGTTGGCGCTCAGGCCTCCTTCCACATAAAGGAATTCATGTTGGTGTCAGACACTATGAGTGCAAGGAATGTGGGGACATTTACAGAATTGGCTCTTCAGGCTCCTCAGAGCGTCCGCATAGCCCTGAACCCTATGAATGTGAAGACTCAGGAGAAGCCTTCACTGCAAATGCTGCGATTATACAACATCAGAAACTCTACGCGTGCCAACAGTCCTGTGCATTGAAGTTCGGTGGACAAGCCACTGCAGGAACATTTTACTGAACATGAGAGAACTCATATTGGGAAGACTGACTTAAAAGAATGTGGGAGCTTTAATCTGTCGTAGCATTTGCACAGTGCCACAGCACTCATGTAACGTGGTCAGTGCCACAGTGCTCATGTAACGTGGTCAGTGCCACAGCGCTCATGTAACGTGGTCAGCGCCACAGCGCTCATGTAACGTGGTCAGCGCCACAGCGCTCATGTAACGTGGTCAGCGCCACAGCGCTCATGTAACGTGGTCAGCGCCACAGCGCTCATGTAACGTGGTCAGTGCCACAGCGCTCATGTAACGTGGTCAGCGCCACAGCGCTCATGTAACGTGGTCAGCGCCACAGCGCTCATGTAACGTGGTCAGCGCCACAGCGCTCATGTGACGTGGTCAGCGCCACAGTGCTCATGTAACGTGGTCAGTGCCACAGCGCTCATGTAACGTGGTCAGTGCCACAGCGCTCATGTAACGTGGTGCAGAGAAACCCTCTGCGATGAGAATGTCAGAAGTTGGTTGTTGAGAGAAGATGCTCTGTTGGGAATGTCTTTGCCTGTCAGTAATACAGAGTTGTGGTCATGTGCTTGATTCATAGTCATCTTGGTACCTGTATAAACTTAATCCATCAATCATTAGCCACCCTGAACAGTCAGCTTAGGGAGAACAGTTATTGGAACTGGGTTTATCTGACATGTTGTCCGTGATATTAGATGTTTACTTCCTTTTTACATAATCTGTTAATGGCCAGCACAGGACCACTAAAATTGTGGCAACAGGGTTATAATAGATAATACAATTCTTGAGAATATTTGGTCACTGTCCATGTTCTGTACAGCAGCTGTCCAGTGTTTTTGCTTTTGTCCATGTTACTGTAACTGAAATAAAGGGCTAATTTGTACTTTAGAAAGTACAATATATGAAAGCCTCATGTATTGACCCACTATTAAATTTTAAATAACTTCATTCTGGATACAACTAATGAAAGGATTTGAACTGAGAGTTCATTTCTTAAGTATTTTTGTGGAGATTTTGTAGAAAAGCAATCTCTAAAGAGGTGAAAACCATAAAAAATTTAAAAGGTAATACCCTCTCATCTATGCTCTCTGCCCATAAATGAAGGTAAGCTATACATTTATGACAGGGCAAATAAGCCCACAGGATCTGCCATCTGTTATTCTTGCTATGGACATTTCAGGTTTGACTAGAATTTGATTTCCTTGATAGACAATATTGTGGAAAATTACCCAAATCTCTTCTAGGAACTAAATGTCATATTGCTGCTGATAATTTATCCTGGCTTCTGTTACGTGGCCTGTGTTTCTAAACCACCCTCTCCAGATAACTGCTCATCTTGGCTTCTGTTAAACTGCTTGCTTGCTCAAAATCTCCCCCTGTAGCTGCTGAGCAAGATAGCAGGATGTGGGCTTTAGTTTGTCCATGCCTATCAGTTGTCTTGTGCAGGGCATGGCTCCTGCCATTCTGTAAAGCCTTCCTCATGCAGCATGGAGTAGGGCATGGCCGAGGCCTCTGAGGATATAAACCAGAGCTCAGAGAGAGCGTGGGTTATAAAAGAAGTCAACAAAAAACTCAACCACAAAAGCTACAGGTTCATAGCGGTCAATTGCAAACTCATAACTATTTTCAAGAATTAATGGGAAATATTAACTGGCTGAGGCCTACAATTAGAGTAAGTACTTATGAGTCAAGTAATTTGTTTCTTACATTACAAGGAGGTTCAGATTAAAACAGTCCAAGATGTCTACCACCGAAAAAGTTAATTCTGGTAGAACAAAGGTTACAAGACGCATGTGTGGATCTAACGGATCCAAAACTTGATTGCATATTGGTCATTTTGCCTTCAACTCATTAGCCTACTGGGCTCATTATGCAAAGGGAAGATAGTATTATGGAATGGATTTCCTTATTACATAAAGAAAGTTTAAAAAGGGGCTGGAGGGATGGCTCAGAGGTTAAGAGCACTGACTGCTCTTCCAGAGGTCCTGAGTTCAGTTCCCAGCAACCACATGGTGGCTCACAGCCATCTGTAATGAGATCTGGTGCCCTCTGCTGGCCTGCAGGTGTACATGCAGACAGAACACTGTATACATAATAATGAATAAATAAGCCTTAAAAAAAAGTTCAACGAAAGTTTAAAAAAGGCATACACAGAAAAGATTTCTGAATTATTTATAAAAGGTAGACTAAGATGAAGTCAATTGTCAGGGACAGATCCGGTTGAAATTGTCACACTTCTTACCAATGTGAGGTCATGTCACTGTGGGGAATAAATGAATCATGATTCTTAGTAATGCTGAGCTTAGGTCATTGTGGGGGGGGGGTCAGTGAAAACTGGCAAAGAGCGTGTAGTAACTGCCTGGGAAAAGTGACTAACAAATACCCGAAAAGTAAACATACACAGTTTCTAAAAAGAACTAATTGGATTCTTCCACATATTGTAAAGGGAATACCAATTCTAGAGGCACCAACGTTCTGTACTGATGCAAGCAATACAGGAATGGCAGGTTATAAGTCAGACAAACGAGCAAGGTGATCAAAAGCCCTTAGTCTTCAGTTCAAAAATCAGATTTGTATGCAATCCTTATGGTATTATTAGTTTTCCTGAATCTCTTAATATAATTACTGACTTTCAGTATGCAGAAATAGTTGTTTTGCATATAGAAACTGCTGAATTTATTACTGAAAACTGAGAATTAACTTATTTATGCAATTGCAACAGTGCCATCAGATTGGTTGGATACCAACCAAACTTATAAAGATTAGAATTGGCTGGGGAAGACCCGATAGCTGAGACGTGAATGCCTTCTACCTGGTCCTCTTGATGCAGAGCTGTGCCTACAGTGTTACCTTTAAAAGTTTAAAGGTTTATTTTCAGAGCAAAAGACCAGATAACAATGAAGATAAAGCAAGTATCCCAAGTGATTCAGCCTCTTAGACTGCCTCAGTTACAGTTACTTCAAGAATCTACATCCTGGTCAAATTGAAAAGGGCTATCCCAAAGGATGGATCCCACAGCGACTAAACAGAAAACACAAACCAGACAAAAACCACAGAGACTGGAAGAACAACTCAGAGACTGAACAGAAAACTCAGAGGCTGGACAGAAAAATATACAGCTAGTTTTTCTAGTGCTTGGCCAATATCCTAATTTTTTTAAGGGTACCCAAAAGATGTTTTTAACCCCAGACAGCATGAAGTAATTTTAAGAACATTCTGCCCCCATCCACAAAAGATGGGATGAACATTTTTTATTATCTGGTGGGTTATGGATTGGTCATAGAAAGGGAGGAAATAAAATACAGGGGTTAAAATCATAGATATTTTTCTTTCTCCACTTTTTCTTTTTCTCTCCTATGTGGTATTAGGGGAAAGGAGAGGGAAAGGGGAATAATAAAAGAAACAGGTACATAGGATTATAGGATAAAAGGTAGGTTATTTACTCTACTAGTCTCCAATATTATGCATTGGCATGGATTATTGTATCTTGATAGGAATTTAAGATTATTTTGTTTGCCGGGCGTGGTGGCGCACCCCTTTAATCCCAGCACTTGGGAGGCAGAGGCAGGTGGATCGCTGTGAGTTCGAGACCAGCCTGGTCTACAAAGTGAGCCCAGGACAGCCAAAGCTATCACAGAGAAACCCTGTCTCGAAAAACCAAAAAAAAAAAAAAAAAAAAGATTATTTTGTTCAACTTTTGTTTAATTATTGTACACAATGCAACTTATTTGAAAATGTGATGTAAAGTTTTTGAAAGCAAACTTGCAAACTTCAGGATGACTGGAGATGCAAATTCGTAGTTAGTCATCTACAAATAATCTTACTTGTAGTCTTGTTAGGTACTAGTTTAGTTAATAACAGAAATACACTTTGTTTAGTCTCTTGTGTATATTTTCAAGGGGAAGCCTGGCTTAGACAGATTTGAAACATACCTCTTCTTCGTGTGATGAAACCTGTGACCTCTGATCATGGGCTTGTCCAAAAATCCAAGAAAAATAATCAAGAGGATAAAGATTATCCACTCCATGGTCCCAAACACATACTGTTTCATGCCCATATGTGGCTCACACTGTCTGATGCCTGGATAGGCTTGGACCTGAAGATACATTCTTCAACTTCCCAATGACAGAGGTGAGTCAACCCATCTTTGCAGCTGGAGATCACAGAGGGCGACTACCCTGGACCAGGCTGCCCCACGGATTTAAAACTTTCCAACCTTCTCTGATGAGACACTAAGTGGTGACCTCTTGCCCTTCCATCAGGGGTCCATCAGGACCATATTCTCACAATATATGGATGGCCTCCTCCTAGCCTTTAAAACTATCACAGATCATAAAGAGTTGCCGAGGGGCTCCTGCAAGGGTTATAGAACTGGGGTCACACAATGTCAGCTCAGAAAGCCCAACCTTGTACGTCAGAGGCTACCTGATGAGCCGAGGCCAAAGGAGTCTGTCTCAGAGGAGGACGGCTGCCACCACTCAGATCACGACATCAAAGACCAAGAGTCAGGGTTAAGGGTTCCCAGGTTCACCTATGTTATTTCTGACTGAGGAAATGGCAGCACTTTTATACGCCAGAATAAACTGGGAACTGAGCACCTCATCTTGACTGAGACTACATGAAAGGCACTTTCTCAGAAAACTGGGAGTAGGGCTTCCTCAAGACGCAGCTATTCCACTCCTTGGAATATACCCAGAAGATGCTCCACCACACAACAAGGACATTTGCTCAACCATGCTCATAGCAGCCTTATTTGTAACAGCCAGAATCTGGAAACAACCTAGATGTCCCTCAGGTGAAGAATGGATAAAGAAACTGTGGCACATTTGCACTGTGGAATACTACTCAGCAATTTGAGGCTTTAAAACCAGCTCTGGCCCGAGATGTCTGGATAATTCCAGACATCTCAAAACCTTTTCATCGGTTCATTGAACAAAATGGAAAGAGATTTTAGCCCAAATTTTGAGCCCACGGCAAAGCCCTGTGACATACATGTCCCAACATCTGGACTCTAGCTATGTAATGCCCTGCTTGTTAAATTACCAGTGTGGCCTAGTAATGTGTATCATCAGGCCTATAATTATTATTATGACAGCATTTTCTAACCCGTTAGCCATCAATCAAGACACAGACACCTGTTATATTTTAAAATAGCCTTACTTAACCTGGGACAGGGCAGACATTAATCCTCTAAACTACTTCCCATAGTGGGACAGGCATGGGATCCGTGCTCCAATCCCATGCCATCTGCTTCTAATTCTATCAACCCCCCCCCCATCTGTGATCCCAAATACTTGCTAATGTTCTTCTTCATCTGGGCCGGATTCTCCATTCACGCTGGCCATGTGCTTCTCCACTTAACCCATGATGATGCAACCTTCTCCTCCCTTCTCTGGTCTCTTCTCTTCCCAAGATCCTCTCTCCCTCCCCAAGCCAGGGAACGTTAGCCACGCCTATCTCATCTGCCCTGCTCAGGTGTGACGGCTTTTTATTAATTAGCACCAAATTACATCAGACCAACTCCCACGCGTCTAAGAGCTGCTGTGGCAACTATTAATCTAATGAAATACAAACAAGTTAATGCCGGGTCAGTGTCTTATAAAACCCAGCAATGTCGTTGAGGCCCTCATCTGAGGAACACCAGGATGCTGGTTGTCTAATGACTGTTGGACCCAGTTCCAGCCCCTAATATTGAACCACCATTGTGCCCAATTTGAGAAACCCATGACCATTAATCCTGCTACCCTCTTGCCCGATGAGGATCTACAGTTGCTCATGTATTAAGTGTCTTGGGATGACATCTCCCTTAAAGATCTTGATGCAGTGCTCCAGGTGGGTGGGACCAGCTTCATTAAAGATGAAACCAGGTATGTGGGGCCTTCAGTAGTTACCTTTACTGGTATGTTTAGGGCCCAAGCCTTAGGGCTGGGTACCTCAGCCAAGAGAGCAGAGCTAATTAATCTGACCCAGGCTCTCAGATGGGGAAAAGGAAAGTCCATCACCACACGTACAGACCGTGGCTGTACCCTTACTACCATGCAAACCCATGATATATATGGAGATAAAGGGCTTCCCAATGGCAAAGAGAAAGTCTCGGCCATCCTATTTGGCTTTCGCTTTGAGGTGCTATGCTACACTGCCAAGGGCATCAAAAAATTTCTGGCTGCGGGAAACTTGTGCCAGATTGCATGCCTCAGGGAGGTGTCCTTGGAACAGATTTACTACCTAGAACAAACACTTCCCTCTTCTTGTTCCTCAGACCTTTTGATCCTACCCATACCAAAGCCCCAGCCAACTTCACCCAGCACACCTGGAGCCACAGTCCTGCCGCCCACTGTCCCATCCCTATCACCACTTAGCGAATCTTTCTCAGCCAGAAACCAGCCAGGATTGCTGGCCGTGCTTAGACCCTTGGTCCTCATAGTCTATACAGATAGGAACTAAGCAGTCAGTGAGCCACTGACAGACAAAACTCACTGCGACTGGACAGCCCAGCTTAACATTACATGACTTACAGGTGCATGGATCTTTCCTAATGTCCCAAACCTTTAACCTAGGCGCTTCCCCTATTCTGCTGCCGGCTGCTCTGCCTTGTGGGTTAACAACAGCAATGCTACCGGGTCCCTGACACTGGTTGGCGGACATGAGGTAATGTCTTTGACTAAGTGTGCCTCTTCTTATGCTTTCCGAACTAAGAAACACATTTTATGCATCATAGTACATATTCTTTTTCCATGTATACCTATATAATGGGAAAGAAGGGAAAATAGATATTAATAGGACCCAGGAGCACAAGAGGAAAGAGTGTGCTGGTGCCCACCTCACTCCTTGCCATTGCTTGCATAGTGGGCCTGAGGGCCTTAGGCACGCCATCCTTTATCAAGGCAGATAAAACCTTGCAGAAACTAAGCAGGCTGATCAGTGTTCAGAGGTATTAAAAAGTTCCATTTCTGAATTGAAACAGCAGTTAGACCGCTTGGCTTAATTTGTCCTACAAAATCAAAGAGGTTTTAGACTTACTTTCCATAAATAAGGAGGACTATATGGCTTTAGGAGAAACCTATTCTTTTTATTACTAATCATTCAAGAGTATTTAAAAGAAATCTTGTATCTTTTTTTTAAGGATTACTATTACTGTAAGGAAACGACATCACCACAAAGCCTGTTGTGGAGGAAATGGTTTATTTGGATTCTAGTTCTATATTGCTGCTCATCATCAAAGGAAGCTGGGACAGGAACTGAACAGGGCAGGAACCTGAAGAGCCGACAGAGGCCTCAGAGGGGTGCCCCTCGCTGGCTCGCTCCTCTCGGCTTTGTTATAGAACCTAGGATCACCCATCCAGGAATGGCAGCAGCCACAGTGGGCTGTGCCCTCCCCATCGGGATCTAATTAAGAAAACATGTTATGGATCTTACGAGGACCTTTTCTCAATTAAGGATCCCTCCTTTCAGATAACTGTGTGTGAAGTTCACATAAGACTGACTAGCACGCCATAGCAAAACAATCAAAAACTAAAACAAAACAACCCCCACAAAACAAAACAAAGATTTAATTGAAATAATTGGAGCCTGTGGCAGAATTTTAGCAGAGCCATTATATCTGACATGAATTCTGGAGTGATGACACCAAGGCTTTGAAGTAGCCTTTTGTGAATAAATTATCAGTGGGGCTCAGAGAAAAGAAGGCTCCAGAAACTGCAGAACTGCAGGTAATCTACACTCACAGTGTAAGTGACACTCCAGGTTTTGGCAGAGACCTGTGGTACTCTGCATCTCAGGAGCAGCAATATGTACAGCTGCTAAAATTCTTGTTAAAAGGAAAAGCATTAACTACACAAATATTGCAAATATTGCAGGTAAAGTAAGAAGGAAGGCTTCTGGAACAAACAACCAGAAAAGGAAAAAAAAGGGGGGGGGGGAGGATTGTTCCCTATATGAACTGAGAAAGGAGGGGTTTTTCCCAATATATATAAAAAAATCAATGGCAGCTGGAACTGAGTTCTCTGGCTGGGAGCTGCCTGCTAACTCTTCTTTTTTTTCTTCAAGGCCCAGCAATGGCCTAGAAGCAACACCTGAATTCCAAAGAATTATGGGCGGGGCTCTGCTGCTGCAGCATGACTACAACTGCCCCAGGATCTAGAACATTCTTGTAGTCTCTTTGCTTGATTTTTGTTTGAATGTTTTTCTCTCTGTGTGTGTTCCTCGTAATGGAATAATTCAATATTAAAGATCCCTTCGTGGGAAGTAGTTTTTTTTCCCTAACAGCACACACTCACATGCAGACAGACAGACAGACAGACACACACACACACACACACATCATACTCATCATTTGAAAAAATATTTAAAAGATCATGTTGTATTAAAGAAGAATGCTCCAAACTCATTGGGCATTATTTAGAATAGTCACACTTATTTCTACATTGTTTCCATACACATCAGATTAATTTGACTTCAATGTGTTAAAAATCTGTGTTTTAAAATTAAATTTAGATGCAGACTTACTGTATGCTTCAGATTATGGAATTAGTGGTCACTTTTCTTTTGTATATGTGTGTGTGTGTGTTTAGTTTCTTTTTTTTTTTTCTTTCTTCCTATTTATTTATTTAGCAACATGATTTATTTATTTATTTAGAGACACGGTTTCTTTTGTTTGTTTTTAATTTACTTTTATTTAGTTATTCAGATTACATCTAAATTGTTTTCCCCTCACTTGTATCCACCCGTTCCTCCCTCCTTCCCACTTTCATCCTATTCCCTCCCCCTAGGTCTGTGACTGAGGGGACCTCCTCCCCCCATATGGTCATAGGCTGTCTATCAAGTCTCATCTTGGTAGCCTGCTTATCCTTTCTGTGAGTGCCCTCAGGCCTCCCCACCACGGGGAAGTGGTCAAATATGGGGCACCAGAGTTCATGTCAGAGTCAGTCCCCGCTCTCCACACAACTGTGGAGAATGTGCTGTCCATTGGCTAGATCTCAATAGGGGTTCAATGCTTACTGCATGCATTGTCCCCTGGGTCCAGATCCGCCCATCATGATGTTCTTCTTGTAGGTTTCTAGGACCCTCTAGATCCTTCTGTTTCCCCATTCTCCCATACTTCTCTCATCTAGAGTCCCAATAGGAAGTCCTCACAACTATCCCAATCTCCTGGTAAGTGAAGACTTTCATGGGACATGCCTTTTGGGCTAGTGTCCAATTATAAATGAGTATATACCATGTGAGTCTTTCTGCATCTCACTCAGTTTGATCACTTCTAGTTCCATCCATCTGTCCACAAATTTTGGGATTTTATTTATTTAGAGACAGGGTTTCTCCGTGTAGCACTGGTTGTCCTGGAACTCACTCTGTTAACCAGGCTGGCCTTGAAGTCAGAGATCCACCCACCTCTGCTGCCCCAGTGCTGAAATTAAAGATGTAAAACTCTACTGCCCCGCTGTGTTTACATTTCTTAATAGGTCTACTTAGTTATATTACCTAAGACTACACTTCTTAAAACTTTTTCCACTAGCCACATATTTTCACTAAGAAATCTTTATAAAACTCCACATAAGTCAACATATAAAATGGTATACAAGTCAAACACTCACTGAGTCATCAAGCCTTACTTTAAGCCAGGCGTGGTGGCGCAGGCCTTTAATCCTAGCACTTGGGAGGCAGAGGCAGGCAGATCGCTGTGAGTTCAAGGCCAGCCTGGTCTACCAAGTGAGTCCAGGACAGCCAAGGCTACACAAAGAAACCCTGTCTCGGAAAAAAAAAAGACTTACTTTAAAACAATTCCTTGAAATACATATAATCTTACAATTTATTGAGGTCGAAAAGAAAACATCCTAATGAGATAGATTGCTTGTGTATTTTCATAAAAAG
The DNA here is from genome assembly GCF_903995435.1 of Acomys russatus. Lineage (NCBI taxonomy): Eukaryota > Metazoa > Chordata > Mammalia > Rodentia > Muridae > Acomys > Acomys russatus. The sequence goes on from NC_067155.1 coordinate 17,466,603, forward strand.
AATTACATCTTTGAGGCTGCAGAGATGGCTCAGCACATAGGAGCACTTATGGCTCTTACACAGGATCTGGATTCAGATCCAGCACCCACCAGGTTGGCTCACAACTACCTGTAACTAACCCAGTTACAGGGAATCCAACTCGCCTACACCAGGCACACCACGTGATGCACAGACATAAATGCAGGCAAAACACCCAGACACATTAAGTAAATGAGAGTTAAGTAAAAAGAATTTAACATCTTTACTGAGTACGTGATCCTACAGAACTGATCAACGTTGTTGTAGTTGTCAATGCCAGAAATGCTACTTAACACTAATACAAAGTGCAACATGGTATTTTTAGAGCCATTTCAGAGTATAATCCCATCTCTGGGGGGCGAGGCGGGGAGGCAGGTCAGTTGCCATTAGACAGGGCTAGCTCTTAAGTCTGTTTCAAAGAGTTTTATGGACTTCAGATAAGCCGTTTGTACTGCTACCATCCATACTGCTAAAATCCTTTGGTATTTGCTTTGGAAGGAGAGTGTTTGACCCTGTCATTGTCCAGTCGAAGCAAGCTTTATTAAATACTGGCCAGGAAGAAGGACATTGGTCAGGTCCATACCCAGGAGTCCAAAAGAAATATGTGGAAGTAGGTTCGTCAGGTGTCTATAAAGGCCAAATGCGCAGGGTTATGTACTTTCTGCCATCATATCTCCCACCTATGTGAGACCATTCTGTGCAGCTGAGGCAATCAACCCCCTTTACTAAAGTGAAAGCACATGACTTGCTATCTTGGCGGGTCCAGGGTGGAAGCCGAGAAAACTCATTTCAGACATAGAAGCTTAAAACGAAAGCTTTATTTTTCTGAGCCCAGGGAGGCAGCCAGTTTGAGATCTCAACCATATCCCCGAGGAGAAGCCATATTGCATATTTAAAGGGTGAAAATAATAGCGCAAGGGGCCAAGGGGCCAGGGTGTGCTGTAGCATTGTCCGATCCTACTTTGACATAAGGGGTTGAGCAAGGAACTTTCCACCAGTCAGGATAGGAGTAGGTCCCTGGGCCTGGGAACACGAACTTGTTTGACCCTGCCAGCAAGGTGTAGGAGTTGCCTCTGAGATGTTTCTTTATAACAGAAGCTGTCCAGATATTGGGAATTCCCTGGTTCTCCTAGGGCCTGGCACCGTGTATTGGGAATTCCCTGGTTCTCCTAGGGCCTGGCACCGTGAACTCAAGTTTTTCTGCTATGGTTAAATGGAGTCTGAAAACAAAATGGCAGTACTTAGAACATGTTTCTTTTGCTCGTTTCAAACCTTCTTACCTGAACAACAGCCTCAGCATTCCAGGAAGCTATTTGTCCTTGGGCAAACTGGCCTGATAGGTTCATTTTAGCCCTTATGAGCAATTGTCTCATCTCACATACATCCACCTGGCTGGGCATCTCCATTGCTGGGATTAAAACGCATGAGCTACCTCAGGCAGCCAAGTTTATTGTCATTTGGTGATTTGCCCTCTTTATCATCACTGGCAATCTTACTTGTCCTAAAATCTGCCTGGATTTTAAAATCGACTTAACTTTACTTTTGACTATTGCGAGGGCGGTCACTTTGAATCTGCCGGAGTATTTATCTTAAACGTATCTACTCTGCTTAACACACGGGTGGGTCTCAATTATTTTCAAATCTAATGTGACGACCTCTACTTTGGCGTTTGGATAATTTCCAGCACATTTAATGAGACCAGTTTTATTATTAGGATCGTCTAGTCTCTTGACAGTTGCTTTCTGTCACGTTTTGGAAGTTGTCGTTTTACGATTATGAGAAACAACAAAAGCGGTTACAAAAATTCCATAGTGTCCTGTTACAACAAGTACGTGTTTCCTACAAAACGAGGCGCGCTTCTGCGTTGGTTTAGGATACGTCCATGTAATATTACTCATCCTCCAACATGAGGCAAATGACAGTCTAATGGAGAAATTGATACCTATCGACGTGGTCCTCAGTCACATTTTTCTTTCGAGATAACAGGGACACTGAAGCCTGCGAGGTCCAGAGCAGCTGGCCTTCCGAAATCTCTGGTGTAAACAACGCACGTTTAAAACCAACCAAATCTTTTTTTTTTTAAATGTATATTAAAATTTTAATTAAAATATAAAAATACTGACAATAGTAACAGAAAAATTAATGTAAAGATACAGAGGGTAGGTTTTTCATCACCAGGGATGGTACCAGCTTGGGCTATGGAAGAGAACATAACCTAAGGTCATTAAATTTTTACCTTATGTCCTCTACAAGATTTGTACTTTTTTTTTTTTTTTGCATTTTTTAAAAAAATTAATTTATTCTTGTTACATCTCAATGTTTATCCCATCCCTTGTATCCTCCCATTCCCCCACCCCCCATTTTTAAAACCAACCAAATCTTAAGTTCAGCCTTTTCAAATTTATCATGGTCCCTACTAGCGCGGCGGGATCCTACTCAGTGGGTCTCAGGCAAAGCGCAATCAAGTCAGTTACATCTCGATCAGATCTTGTTTCGTATTCTGCGCTTTAAAGCTTAGGCTCTTTTGTACGCGCCGTGGGAGAGAAAATAAATTACGCACAGAATCAGGGAGTACCTTTTGATCAATGGAGGGAGCCTCCCTTCTAAGAGCGCGTCTCCGTGGGAACTCCCACAATCCACTGGGCGCAGCTCCCGGATAGACCCAAGCTGCATGCCGGGATGCCTCTCCCGGGCTCCGCCAGCGAGGAATGCATTTCCCAGGGGCCATCGCACCGGAAGTGGCCGTGTCCGGGTGACACTACTGCGGAATCTTCTGAATCTTTCTTGTTAAAGGGAAAAAAATTTCATCTTGGCTTCAGTCTCCACATAGTAAGGCGAGAGCCAGCGGGCTGGGTGTGGACGTGGGCGGTGGGGCGGGGTGGGCGCATGCTGATTGTGCGCGTGTCTTTCAGTGTACACACACTTTGCCCTCTTCCGCATCATGTGTGTGACGGTGTCGGTCGCTTTCCGCCCCTGCTCGCTCTCACGGCCGCAGGGCCCGAGGCAGAGGACTGAGCTGCAGTAAGGAGAGCCCGGGCGCGGGGGCTGATGGGAAGCTGTCCCCGGGGTGCAGCCTGGGGCTCGGGGCGAGCGTTCTGGGGCCGGAAGCGGCTCCGAGGGCCGCCTAGGCGGGCAGCTGCTGTGGAGCCCGTGACTTGGTCAGAGCTCTAGGCGTGGTGATGCTGTGGGGCGTGAGGGAAGCGCTCGCCGGGGATGCGCTCAGAGACGGCCTGGGAGCTCAGGCTTGCTCAGGAGGGGGCTGCACCGGGATGAGGTCGGCTCAGCGACACAGCTGAGATCCGAGAGCCAGTTTGCTCTGTCTTTCAGCTTGAGAAACGAGGTTTCGGTTTTCGAATATAGAATTGTCAGTAGCTGAAGGAGGGACGTGCAAAGAGATACCACTGTCATTGTGGCCCTGACGTTGCCTCTTCCCTTTCCACTTAATATTCACATACTCATTTCAGTGATGCTTGACATCTCTCCACAATCACCCCTTTTCCCGAAGACGTCATAAATAGGAATCTCTAGGGCTTAGGGCTTCTTCTTCTTCTTCTCCTTCTCCTCCTCCTCCTCCTCCTCCTCCTCCTCCTCCTCCTCCTTCTTCTTCTTCTTCTTCGTACTGTGTACTTTGGAATGACTGCACTGGAACATATTTGTAGTGAGCACTCTTACTGTCTACTCACTTAAGTCTTTTCAAAACTATTAATCCTAACCACCGTGTTTCACGGTATTTCTCTTGAACGTCTGTTGTGTAGCTGAAATGTTGTAGTCTGTGGTTGGCGTCTCCCCAGCTCTTGTCACCCACGAGGCTGCACACCCAGCCTCAGCCACTCTACCCCATTAACCGTCATATTTATTTTACTTCTTCCTATGACATGGTGGTATCAGATTCAAAGTGAGTAAGATCGTAGGTATCTTTTGTTTGTGTGTTGAAAGATGAATTATTTTTCATGAAATTTCAGTGTGTGGGGCTGTGTGTCCATGGAGCACAGGTGTCCTCAGAGGCCAGCGGTAATAGGATCTCCTGGAGCTGGGGTTATACGGGCTTTGTGACCGGTCAGGACACTGAACTCCTGTCCTCTGGAAAAGCCAAACCAGCTCTCAGGCTCTGAGGCACTCTTCCAGCCGCAGCCTTTGTCTTCTCTGCCCTTTAGCTTATTCCACGTGTTACTCCCTGTGTTCACCCTTATTGTAGTAAATGGTTGGATGTTACTGCACTGTGTCCTGAGCCGCATCCTAAGTGTGCCTTATCCGCTCATAGCGCCCGCCCCCGTGAGCTGCGTATCATGCCATGTAAATCATCCTGGAATGCAAGCAGCAGTGTAAATATCTCTTGGAAATGTATAAAAATGTACAAAAACTCATAGAAACTCACAAGTGTGTGTGTAGGAGATGGCTCAGTGGGTACGGCGCTTGCAAACATGGAACTGTGCAACGCCAGACGCAGCCATGCACGGCTGCAATCCAAGCCCTCCACGGCTACAATCCCAGCCCTCCACGTCTGCAATCCCAGCCCTCCACGGCTGCAATCCCAGCCCTCCTGTGGCAGGATGGGAGGTGCAGACAAGAGAGTCCCTGCGAGGCTGGCTAGCCTGGTGTATGCAGAGGCAGGAGGGCAGGAAGGAAAATGAAAGAAGGGAAACTTGTTTGTGAATTTCACGTGGAGAGGAAATAGTGTAATTTCATAAGACTCTCAGATGTGTACCTGGGAGCTGGGCGTGGCTCTGATGTCAGCATGGGAGATGGAGGAAGGAGCATTGGGAGTTCAGGGTCAGCTGGGACACACAGGATTCTGTCTCAAAAACCAACTAAACACACAGTCCCACAGTGTACTGAACTAAGGCTCAGACCAATAGAGCCTTGGTTCCCATTTGGTGCTGGCCGCTCCCTGGTGCAGGGTCTTGGGGCGTTGTGAGGCTGTGTGCGCTGCTCAGGTCTTGTGAGAAGAGGCTGAATGCTGCTGAGGTAGAACAGAGCACAGAGTGTCCTCCCGCACACGCCAAGACAGAGCGATGGTGTCCGCAGTGCTGGGGTTGAGAAACCCAGTTCTAGATGCAAAAAACCTAAGACACCTGGAATGAATATAAAATTATTTTGTGCACAATATCCCATAATATGGAAGGGAGAAAACAGATCCTACTCACTTTCTGTGACAGCATGCTTTAGAGTCAATTATCTTCTTCAAGGATCACAGTTTAATTGACACGACATAAGCTGTGATCATAAATGACAAAGGTGCTCAGGAAAGTTCCACAGTGTGGGATCCCATTTACTAAAGTGGGTATGGAATGCTGCCTGACACTGTGGCTGCAGCCCCTCCAGCCTCAATGTGCCTCAGCCCTGAGCTGCCATGCAGATGCTGTGAGCCCCGTCAGCCTTGCTAGGTGGGATCCTGGAGGAAGGTCTCCTCACAGGAGGAGGAGAGGCCCAGCCCTAGGCCTGGCTGATCCCAGGGTGAAGATGGGCTCCTCTGCTGGCCTCTTCTGCAGGACCTCCAAGGCAGCCGTGCTGATGGCTGCTCTCCACACTGAGCCTTGTGCACTGGGCTGTCTGGGTTAGGAGAGGATCGGCTTTGTGTGGCTCCTGTCTGCTTCTAGTTTGTGTGAGGGAGGCTATGAGCGGTGAGAGGAGACAGTGAGTGGGGATGCTCGAGAAATAAAAAGGTCGATGACATCATCCTGACAGGAGCCAGCCCGGGAACTGTAGGCTCAATATTCTTAACAATTATATTTTATTATGAACTTATTAAATGAGCCTACCTCCCTTATAACCCAACTAGCCTGAATAAAAGGGAAAGGAAATTAAGGAAAGCACGAATGAAACGTGGGTGTCAGTTCCTAGGAACGATTCTCCTGGCGTAATCAGCAGGATTTCAGCAGCCCAGTAATTCCACCAGTGTTGCTGCTGGAACCTGGAGCAACTGGAACCCGGAGCCTCAGCCAGAGTCCAAAGCCTTGAAGCTTTCCCTGGAGTGGTTCTCTCTAGGAGCGTCCCAAAATGGAGTTATGAACAGCTAAAAGCCAAGTCCCATCGAAAAAACTCCACCTCCTGTTTTTGGATGCATGGATACACACACACACACACACACACACACACACACACACACACACACACACACACATACACACCTCCTCTCAGTCTGTTCAAGGATGTTTTTCAGCTGCCAACAACCAAGTCCCCCACGAAGTGGTTTGACTTTAAGTGAAAGCACATCCTGCTCTCTCACATCTAAGTGGCGAACATGCTGCCCTCTTCTCCATCCCACACTTGGCATCAAAACAAAACCAGAGTCATCTCCCCCACAGGGAACATCAAGTCACAGTCCAATGAAAGGCTTTCTTTCTGTCCCCAGGGAGGAAGCCTGAAGATGGCCGGCTCCAATTGTCACGACATGGTCTGTGTAAGTTGTCGCTTCTGCCTTTGACACAGGGAGACTTCCAGGTTAGGTGACTCCTTCCTGTCTTGTTGTCTAGAAGCTTCCCAAGGCTCTGAAATCCTTCAGCCCTGTCTGCCCCTTACAGTGAGGTTGGAAGGTCAGAGCACTTCCTGTTTGTGCCTCTTTCCAGCTGCTCCTGGGGTTTTCTTTGACTGCATTCCTCCTCGTGTGCTGTCTGCTGGGTCTGCGGTCAGGGAGGACTGTGGTTGCAGGGGAGGCGTCAGTCCCACAGGGAAGCAGGCTTTGGGGTGTCAGAACTTTGAGGTGATCGTCTCCCTTGCCCTGGGAAGTCTGCTTGACATCTCTGGTGTTTTCCGGCTGATGACCCAGGGTGTGAGAGTGACTGTCTTCAGTGCATGTGTGTGACCAGGTGACCTGCTTGAGGAGGCTTAGGAGAGCGTTCAGTGACCAGAGGGAAAGGTCATCCAGGCTGTGATAGGGAGGGGATGGTAGTCTGCAGACTAGGGAGACCTGAGGCACACTGACCACCTTCAAAGTTTTTTTTTTTGTTCTGTTTTTTAATGGTAAAAAGGATAAACCCAATATGCACCCAATATGGACTCTTACATAGCAATTTTATGGACTTTTATGTAGTGTATAAAATTATTCTCATGACAGAAATCTTAATGATAGCATGGGACGCTATAATAAACTCAGGGACTCACACTATTTCTTAGGTATTTTACACGGAGCCTGGGTGACATTTCTGTTTTGTGGGGTGTACCTTGAAGGAGGTGCAGGAGTGGACATGCACGTTTATTGGGTGTGCAGGGCAGCACAGTCATCCGTTATGGGGAGCTCACACAGGCCTTGAGCGTGTCCATGTGGCTCCTTTCCCACTCTTCAGCCTTTCCCTTCTGTGTTTCCATCTTGAAAGCTTCCCCATTTCACTGTCCCTGTGTTTGTGGTTTCAGGGGTCAGTGACGTTCAGGGATGTGGCTGTTGACTTCTCCCAGGAGGAGTGGGCCTGCCTGGATGCCACTCAGAGGGTCTTATACAGGGACATGATGCTGGAGACCTACAGCCACCTCGTCACAGTGGGTAAGGCATCTGTCCCCGTGAGTGGGGGATGCGTCCTCCACACTGTCTGCTTTCCTCACTCTGAACTAGAAGGCAGTGCCATCTTTCCAGCGGAGGCTGAAGCTGAGCTTGGTGGCCGATTTCTGTCATTGCTTCACTCAGAAGGTTGGGGCAGGAGGATTGCTGTGAGTGCAGCATCACCCTCAGATACATACTGAGATCCAGGGTAGCTCAGTGGACAGAGTGAGGCCTTGTTTTAAACAAATATGTTACAGAATTAAGGAGATGAATCTATTGATAGTATCCTGGGCTATTGAAATAGCTTGGTGCTTAGGAGAACCAGCTGCTTTTATATAGGATCCAAGTTAAGTTCCCAGCACCACAGGGTGGCTGACAGCCATGTGTAACTCGGGTTCCAGGGCATCTGGTGCCCCCTTCTGGCCTTCATGGGTACCCTACATGCATGTGGTGCTCAGTCATAAATACAGATAAATCTCCACATACGCACACATTTTAATTAGTAGAATTTTAAAATAGGTAGCTGAATTCCTCCTCCTTCCCAGTGACATCATGTGAGATTTGTTGGGTTGGAAATAGGAACTTCATGAAGCACCTGCTTTTCCACCCTTGTTGGTTCTCTAGGTTTGGAGAGAGACCTCGTCTCAGAAACTAAAGTGGGTGGCAACCAACGAAGACTCCTGACACTGGTCTCTGCCGTATACACACATCTGTGCATCCATCCATGCATGCTCACACTTGTGCACAACTCTCAAGAACACATACATACTGTTGGCTTTTCCAGACTCCCTTTCTTTACTTTGCACACTTTGTAAACTTTGTGTACGTTTCAGGAAAGTGTCCATGCCCCTGCTGAGGAGCTCCAGCAGCCAGGCTCGGCAGCTTCAAGTTTTGCCTCTGGGATCCCCCTCCATCCTTCCCTGGGTACCCCCTTTTCTGCTCTTCAGTTCCCTGCCACACCCTGTGGTCCTTGAAAGGGGTGCTTGGATCTTTAGGCTGTGCTGCTGGTCTCTCTACTCTTCTGGAAAGTGACCAGAGTGGCTCAGGTTAAGTCTCCACGGTGCTGGGAGCCTCCTGTAGAAATCAGACACCTGGAGAAACTGAGAGGCTAAAGCCACAGGGAAAGCAGGGACACCTGAGGCCTCGGTTATAGCTGCTGCTGCTGACAGAGAATCTGGGAGGGTGGCGTGTTTAACTGGAGCTAAGTCTATGAGCTCTTGTGGCACCATCTTTGTGGCAACAATGTATGAACTAGCTCTTCCTCTGAGGCAGGGAGTGTTTACATGGTTTGACACTGCCACCGGGGAGCAGAACTAGAGATCTGACCCCTTAGTTAGTATAAGTTCATAGTTTACTTAAAGAAAGTTGTTTTGTTTGGCTTACATATCACCTTCCAGGACATCTTGGGTTAATCAGAGAGATGAGTCTGAAAAAAGAAAAGTCGTAACCCTGTGCCACTTTCTCTTTCTTTGAAGTGGGAAGCTGCGTTTCCAAGCCAGAGCTGATCACCTTGTTAGAGCAGGACAAAGAGCCCTGGATGGTTGTGGGGGAAGAAGCAGACAGGCCGCGCCCAGGTGAGTAGGTGTGAGCTGAGACTCCAGCATTGCCAGCCGCAGCGCGTGCTCAGAGGCCCATACAGCGGCCCCTGGATGGGACAAACTTCCTTCAGCTCCCAGGGCCCGTGGGAAACGCGCCTGAGCCCTGGGGAGGAGGTCAGGTCATAGTGAAGGCTGGCAAAGGGGATCCTGTTCCACGCATCATTTTAAGCTGTTCTTACTTTCTTCCCTGTTACTGGAGCAGGGGCCTCTTCCTGTGACTGTTAAAGGTATTTTATTATTGGTTGTGTGTGCACACACGTGTGCAGGTATCCAAAGAGGCCACAAGAGAGTGTCGGCTCCCCTGGCTGCAGTTACAGGTGTCAGCTGGTTCTCTAACCCAGGGCCTGTAGCAGAGCAGTCAGTGCTCTCAAGCACGGAACCAATGACAAGACAGTGTGAACAGCAGTGAGAGCTGTAATGCGGTGAGCACACCAAATGTAGTTCTGTGTCTTCACGTTCACTCTAGCTGAGGTGCGATGGCGTAGCCAGCCTGTGGTAGGGTTGCTGGGCTCTAGTACTACCTTTTATGCTGACATTTAGGTATTTGCATTTGGATTTGGGAATACTATAATTCTACGTGCTGATGTCTGGTTTTGTCTTTGGTGGGTATTCTCCCCCACCCCCCATTTGGTAGCTGTGTGTTGCTTGGTCGGGGATTCTTGTGGGATCCTGATTCGTGTGGCCACTGGGAGTTCCAGGTAAAATGTGTTTCTAGGTTTGGGGAACTGACACTTAGAAATGGGGCTAGGCTGGGGCGGGGGAGTTTTGAGGTGACTACAGGAGGGAAGAGAGCAGCTATTCCCTTAAGATCTGCTTAGCCCCTTGGGAATGGGGGCAGAGTGAGGAGAGGCCACAGCAGGTGGTCTGCTGCAGAGCTGGGGGTGAGGAATTAGTCTTTGAGGAATGCAGGGAGACATGAAGATCCGCAGTTAGCCTGCTGGTTTCACTGATCATAATGGCCTCTGGGTCTCCAAGGAGTACCTGTTGGGGTCGGGGCTGGGTGAAAGCAATGAGTGGAGAGAAGGAAGTTCGGAGGCGCTTATCTGTGTGATGGGCTGAGATGGGGCGGGAGTAAAGGAGGGGCCAAGCAGGCGGTGTGCTACAGAGCTGAGGATGAGACTGTGGGACTGGGTTTGGAGGAGGAGGGATAGGTAAAGATCTGCTGTTAGCCTGTTTGCCTGGCTGGACATCCTTAGTCGTCTTAAAAAGTCTAATGAATTCTGTCCTTTTCTTTCTGTTTTTGTAGCTATCTAGCCTAAGCTGGCTTAGAACTCAGGAAGCCACTCCCACTGGCTTCTTTCTGATGAGATTCCAATTGTGTATAATTGGTCCAGTATCACCACCACCTTTCTTTTTTAAAGAATTTCACTTTCAGGCTAGTTTTCTTATAGCATGACAGATAGTGTGTTTTTGTTCGGTTTGGTTTGGGTTTTTTTTTTTTCAAGACAGGGTTTCTCTGTGTAGCCTTAGCTGTCCTGGACTTGCTTTGGAGGTCAGGCTGGCCTCGAACTCACAGAGATTTGCCTGCCTCTACCTCCCAGAGTGTTGGGATTATAGGTATGTGCCACTGTGCCCGGCTGGTGTATAAATCTATATCTATACATACATATATATATACCAACACATACATGTATATGCGTATATATACATATATATGGAATGATTTTGTTTTTATAAAGAAAGAAAACCCTAAAGTATTTGATTTTACCAGTGAAGATGCAGGAGCCAGATGCTGGGGGTGGAAACCTGCTAGCTCAGAGAAGCAGAGAAAGCACCCAGCTGACCTTCCTGCTCAGCTCACATCCCGAAGGAAAAAGCCAAAAACCAAATACTAAAACCTAAAAGCTCAAATCCAGAAAGCCCCAAAACCCAAAAGGCCACAAGCCAAAAGCCCAAAGCCAGAAGCTTGCCAGATCAGCTGACAGCCCAGGAGGAAAAGGCCTGGTAGCTCTCCTGACGGCCCAGGAATAAAAAGCCCAAAGCTCAAAGCCACATCGCTCCTTCTTCCCTGAGCTGTCTCGCAACGTTCTGCCTTCCTATGTATCCCTGCCATCTGGTTAATAGCTCCACCTGGGGTTAACTTTATCTTGTGTACAGATAGACCTTAAAATCAAAGTGTGTGCTAGGGCTGAACCGCACCATAATCATCTGCTTACAATAAACAGAAAGTTCTTGGAATAAATCTTTGTGTTAGTATGGACCACATCAAACAAACAGGTTTTTATCCTTCACAATCTTGGGGTTCACAATGGGATCAAATTCTGCAATATGATTTGGTCCAAAACCCTTTACCACACAGTGTGTTAGGATAGAGAGGTAGGCGTGGGCACCTTTGACAGGCCCGGGGGAGGGGTGTGGCTAAGAAGATACACCACACAACCAATTGAATGTAGGAGGTTCATTGGGAGATTGGGGTGTAGTGTGACTTATCTTGTGTGCCTGGCCCTCGAAAGGATCCCCAGTTGCTGGACAACTGGCCACTTAAGCACTCTGAGCCACTGGAACTGCTGTGCCCTATGACCCTCAGTGCAGGACATAAAAAGTCAACAGACACTAAGAAAGGGAAGTTGAGGAGAGTGAGAAGGGAGATGGCGGGTGGCGCAGACGTGGCCTAGTAGAGGGAGACGGCAGGTGGCGCAGAATACACTGTTAGGAGACAGATGAGCCAGGAGAAGCCGAGCTGAGCACATAGGCGGAAGCAGGAGCCATAGTTTGGAGCTGCTAGTATTGAGCAGACTTAAAGGAGGGACCATTGAAGCAGACCGTGGGGAACTGAGGGAGGAACAGCTGAGGAAATGTTTGACGGGGCTGGGCTGGACACCGGGAGCAGTGTTTGGGAAAGAAATTAGATTCATGGATCTCTCTCTCTCTCTCTCTCTCTCTCTGTCCTTCTCCCTCCCTTCCTCCCTCCCACTCTGTCTTTCTTTCTTTCTCTCCTATCTAGTGTTAGGAGGTAAAACCAGGGGGATAAATGGTGGGTAAAAAAAAAAAACAAAATTAGCAAAAACCACCTACATGGCAGAGTGAAAGGATGTCTTATAGCAGAGGACTTGAGAGATTGAGAGATAGAGGGGGGGGGAGAGGGAGATGGGGGAGAGAGATCTGGGGTGCCTGGGGACTTTTAATGCTGTAGCTGGCACACCTGGCTCAGCTGGTGGCTGTGATGTCCTAAGGTGCTGCAGCTAGATCCTGGAAGACATTCTTTCTTTTCTTTTCTTTCTTTTCTTTCTTTCTTTCTTTTTCTTTTCTTTTTTTCTTTTTTTTTTTTTTTTGGTTTTTTGAGACAGGGTCTCTCTGTGTAGCCTTGGCCATCCTGGACTCACTTTGTAGACCAGGCTGGCCTCGAACTCACAGCGATCCACCTGCCTCCGCCTCCCGAGTGCTGGGATTAAAGGCGTGGGCCACCACGCCCGGCCCCCAGAAGACATTCTTAACTGTGTTTCTCAAGCCGCATATAAATAAGCACATAACGATTGCTTCAGCACAGTTATAATCCATTAAGTAGACATGTGTACCTGACCTTTTGGCTACTTTCTAGGCTCCTTTTTCTGCTGCTTTTTTTCACCCTTATCTCATCCTTCCAACCCCCCAACACTAGGAGAGAAAGCTGGAGAGGAAATGGGGCATCACTGTCATTCGAGCTCTTCCTGCTGATGAGGGGCATTGAATTTTGGGGGGTAATTTTGATTTTGGCCTTCAAAATATCCACATTTTCTCCCCACCCCATTGCGCATGACCAAATCACAAACCAAAACAGCAGCAATCACCACCACCACCAGCAGGGGCAGCCACAGCTTCTCTCGTTGTAACCACCACCACCACCAGCAGGGGGAGCCACAGCCTCTCGTTGTAACCACCACCACCACCAGCAGGGGCAGCCACAGCTTCTCTCGTTGTAACCACCACCACCAGCAGCAGGGGCTGGCACAGCCTCTCTCGTTGTAACCACCACCACCACCAGCAGGGGGAGCCACAGCCTCTCTCGTTGTAACCACCACCACCAGCAGCAGGGGGAGCCACAGCCTCTCTCGTTGTAACCACCACCACCACCAGCAGGGGCAGCCACAGCCTCTCTCGTTGTAACCACCACCACCAGCAGCAGGGGGAGCCACAGCCTCTCTCGTTGTAACCACCACCACCACCAGCAGGGGCAGCCACAGCCTCTCTCGTTGTAACCACCACCACCACCAGCAGGGGGAGCCACAGCCTCTCTCGTTGTAACCACCACCACCACCAGCAGGGGGAGCCACAGCCTCTCTCGTTGTAACCACCACCACCACCAGCAGGGGCAGCCACAGCCTCTCTCGTTGTAACCACCCGCAGCAGCAGGGGGAGCCACAGCCTCTCTCGTTGTAACCACCACCACCACCAGCAGGGGCAGCCACAGCCTCTCTCGTTGTAACCACCAGCACCACCAGCAGGGAGAGCCACAGCCTCTCTCGTTGTAACCACCACCACCACCAGCAGGGAGAGCCACAGCCTCTCTCGTTGTAACCACCACCACCAGCAGCAGGGGGAGGCACAGCCTCTCTCGTTGTAACCACCACCACCACCAGCAGGGGGAGCCACAGCCTCTCTCGTTGTAACCACCCGCAGCAGCAGGGGGAGCCACAGCCTCTCTCATCTAGCACTTACATAACTTCTCAAGAGTCCCTAGAATTGCAAATGTCGTACACTTGCAGAAACTATTGGCAACTGGCGAATCACGCCTCTGCCAGAGCATGAGACAAATCATAGTCTGCCACTGTGGACAATCTGAAGTAGCTCCCTATCCTACACCTAGCATACAAAACGTAGGCTGGGTGTGGTGGCGCGCGCCTTTAATCCCTGCACCCTGGACGCAGAGGCAGAGGGGTCTCTGTGAGCTTGAGGCCAGCCTGGTCTGCAAAGCGAGTCCAGGACAGACAGGGCTGTTACACAGAGAGACCCTGTCTCGAAAACAAACAAATCAACAGTAACAACAACAACCCCATAACATTTCTGTATTTTTAAAGGAAGCAGAATTCTCGCTATGGACCTGTCTTCCCGTTTCTAGCCTGATCTACTGGGAAGAGTCTTGTCTTACATAAGCTCTTAGTGCTGCTCTTCTCGGTCCCGGTTAGCGTTTCAGAAAATACTTTAGACTCTGTCCTTTGACTGAATGGTTTTTATATTATGAGAGAGAGAGAGAGAGAGAGAGAGAGAGAGAGAGAGAGAGAGAGAGAGAGACCAGAAAATAAAGTATTCTTGCTTTCTCCCTTTCTTTCAGATTTGGAGGCAGATTATGATGCTGAAAATATATTTCCAGAAAATCATATTTATAATAGAAATTTACCCAAAGAGAACATAAAGCAATTAAATAAAACTTTTAACTTCAAGGGTTCCAGTTTTAGTAATGGCCCCCAATGTGGTACAATCAAGGGACTGCAGAGTAATGAAGAAGGAGATGCTGATCCAAAGATTAGTTATAAAGAACAAATACCTCTTTATACCTGCCCAAGTTTTACCCAAAATATAAAAAAAGCACATGAATGTAAAGAGTTTGAGAAGTACTTTGGCTGTAATTCAACTCTTATTCAGAATCAAAGCATTCCTACTGGAGAGAGGCCCTATGCGTGTGAGGAGTGTGGGAAGGCCTTCCGACATCCCCAACACCTTACACGACACCAGAAATCTCACAGTGGGGAGAAACCTTTCAAATGTGATGACTGTGGAAAGGCTTTTCATCTTCCTGACCTGCTTAAGTACCACAAAACCATCCACACGGGTATCAAACCATTTGAGTGCAGGGAGTGCGGGAAGGCCTTCAATCGGTTCTCCAACCTTGTTGGTCATAGGATTATGCATGCTGATGTGAAACCCTATGGCTGTAGTGAGTGTGGGAAAGCCTTCAAACGTCGATCAAACCTCGTTCAACATAAAAAAATTCATTCTGGTGAGAGACCCTTTCAGTGTAAGGAGTGTGGAAAGGGCTTCATTGCTCTGGCTCAGCTCACTCGGCATCAGACAATTCACACTGGAGAGAAGGCATTTGAGTGTGAGGAATGCGGGAAGGCCTTCAGACTCCCCCAACAGCTTACAAGGCATCAGAAATCTCACAGTGGCGAGAAACCTTTCAAATGTGATGACTGTGGAAAGGCTTTTCATCTTCCCGAGCTGCTTAAGTACCACAAAACCATCCACACAGGCACGAAACCATTTGAGTGCAGGGAGTGCGGGAAGGCCTTCAATAGGTTTTCCAACCTTGTAGAACATAGAATCATTCATGCTGATGTGAAACCGTATGAGTGTAGTGAGTGTGGGAAAGCCTTCAAACGTCGCAAAAGCCTCCTGCAGCATCAGAAAATTCATTCTGGTGACAGACCCTTTCCGTGTAAGGAGTGTGGGAAGGCCTTCATTGTGCTGACACAGCTGACGCGGCACCAGAGCATTCACACTGGAGAGAAGGCATTTGAGTGTAAGGAATGTGGCAAGAAATTCAGAACCGGGGAACAGCTCACCAGGCACCAGAACGTTCATACTGGAGAGAAGTCATTTGAGTGTAAGGAATGTGGCAAGAAATTCAGTACTAGCTCACACCTTGTTCAGCACCAGAGTATTCACACCGGTGAGAAACCCTTTGAATGTAATGTGTGCGGGAAGGCTTTTCGGCTTCAGGTATACCTTTCTGAGCATCAGAAAACTCACACTGAAGAGAAACCTTTCAAATGTAAGCTGTGTGGCTCAGCCTTCAGACGGAAGTACAAACTTAGTGAACATCAGAAAATTCATACTGATGAAAAGCCCTATCAGTGCAAGGATTGTGGGAAATTCTTTCGTCAAAGGTCAAGTTTTACTGAACATCAGAGTATTCACACTGGAACCAAACCCTTTGAGTGTAAAGACTGTGGGAAATTCTATAGGCTTAATACACTTCTCATTCGTCACCGGAAATCTCACAGCGCTGAGAGACCTTTTGAATGTAAAGACTGTGGAAAGGCTTTTCGTCTTCACAGCGAGCTTAATAATCATAAAATTGTTCATACAAGTACAAAACCCTTTGAGTGTAAGGCATGTGGGAAGTCCTTCAAGCGTGCGTCCACTCTCATTCAACATGGGATCACTCATGCCGGCGTGAGGCCGTATGAATGTAGCGAGTGTGGGAAAGCTTTTATCCATCGCTCAAACCTGTTGCACCATCACAGACTTCACTCTGCCGAGAAGCCCTTTGAGTGTAAGGAGTGTGGAAAGGCCTTCGTTGTTCTCGCTGACCTCGCTCAGCATCAGTGCATTCATAGTGCTGAGAAATCCTTTGAATGTGAGCCGTGTGGTCAGCCTTCTGACGTAAGTCCCAACTCAATAAACATCCGAGAACTCATACTGATGTGAAGCTGTTTCAGTGCGTGGACGGTGGAAAAGAGAATCCATACTGGTGAGAGGCCTTTCAGTGTAAGGAATATGGGGAAACTTCCATATCATTACCCGTTTTCTTGGACATTCTGGAATTCATATTGGCAAGACTCCTCATCAGTGTAAAGAATATGGGAAGTAACTTTTCCTGTGGTAGAGACCTTAAAGTACATCATAGAATTAACACTGATGAAAAGTCTTACCAATGTTAACAATGTGGAAAGACCTTTAGTTGAGTATGAAGCTTGGTTTGATCTGCTAAATTTCACAATAACGAAAAGTCTTACAATGTAAGCAATGTGGAAATGCCTTCAGTAATTCTAAGCTAGCTGTCTATCAGAGAAATCCTACTGGTGAGAAATTCAACAAATATAAATAAGGTGGGAAAATCTCCAAGATTTAAGTCAGCCTTCAGTGCACAGTGGAAAGCTCATACTGGCAGGAAATCGTATCACTGTCAATACTGTTGAAAGACCTTCAATTGGAGCTTAGGCCTTCAACAGAAAGGAGTCTATGCTGGTGTCAAACACTGTGAATGCGAGGAGCATGGCAACATTTACAGAATTAGGTCTTGAACCTCGTAAGGAAGCCCATGCAGGTCTGAAACCCTGTGAACATGAAGAATTTGGAAACGCCTTTATTGTAAGGGATGAACTTACAGGATGTGAGGAGATCCACAATCGCCAGAACCCCGTGCATGTCAGGAAGATGGACACGCCATTGCATGGAACTTTACTTAATTCTTAATTACTTAATTGGGAAAACTGTGACTTAAAAGAATGTGAGAGCTTTAATCTGCCCCAGGATTTGTTCAACATCGGAGTTTTCACATACTGTTGGCGCCAAGAAACCCTTTGGACCGAGAATGTGGGAAGCCAGTTGTTCAGAGAAGATACTCTGTTGAGATTGTCTTTGAAATGTCAGAGATACAGGGTAGTGGTCATGTTCTTGATAAATATTCTTCTTGTTACTTACATAACTCACCAATCATTAGGCACCCAACTTAGGGAGAGCTGTTATTGGATCTAGATTTATCTGAGATGCCTTCTTCGTCACAACACCCATTGGCTTCTGTGATATTAGAGGTTTACTTCTTTTTTTTTTTTTTTTTTGCATAATTTGTTAGTGGCCAACACAGTACCAGTCAAAGTTGTGGCAACGGGGCAAAATACATAATAAAATCCTCGCGTGTATTTGGGCAATAGCCATATTCTGTAAAATAGCTTTTGCATTCTTCTCACTTTTATTGGCCTTAGTACAACTGTCATGAAAGGCTAAGCGTGCTTCAGATAGTTTAGTGAAGTGTCCATGCATTCACCCAGTATTCGATTTTAAGTAGCTTCATTCTGGATACATTTTCTGGATGAAAAGGAACATCAAAGGGTTTAAATTCAACTTCCAATGATAGATATGTATAGTTTAATCTTGGTTAAATGTGAATAAAAGTTGAAATCGACTTCCAAATGGGTAGCATAATGGTGTTATGTGGTGTGCCATGAATAACGTGATTCAGGTGGTGTGACTGACGATGCGCTCTGTCGTCCACCTCCGTTCTTCCTGGTTTACATCTTCTTTGCATCAGCTTGCCTGGGCTGTTTGAAAACTCAAAACCCACCATTCTGCGAGAAGAGTAGAGAATCCATTCTCAGGCTTTCCCAGGCAGGTGTGTGTGCGTGTGTGTGTGCGTGCGTGTGTGTGTGTGTGTGTGTGTGTGTGTGTGTGTGTGTGTGTCAGGGGCTGGGGGGGTCGGATTAATGCCCTGGGGGAACACTGATGGATAATGTAGCCAGGATAGGGTGGATTTCCCATTTTGTCCAAAACAGACCAAGGAGGCTATCTTCTCAAAGTCCTCTTTAGAAGAATTAAAGACAGCTGATAAAAGGATGGCCATTTTTTTTTTTTTAATGAGTCTGCCCTATCACATATTAGAAAAAAGTCATAAAACTTAGATTAGTTTAAAAGTTTAAATAAGTCACAGGTCTTGGAGCTCAAAAGCCAACAACAACAACAACAAAAAGCTGATTCAGAGACAAGAACTTCTGGATACATGGAAAGCCACGATCCCCTTCTCTATTGATGAGATACAATTAGACTACAGGTAGCCAGCACAATTTTGGTGTCTTGCCCTCTGCCAGAAGAATATCTCTTAGATATTCTCTCAGATTAATCATAAAGATTCCTGGGGATGAGGGCAGAAATCAACTCTCCCAATATCAATACCAGTAGCAAGCTCAATTAGACATTCAGCCACCCCTGGACAGCTTAAACAATACCAATGTGGCCCTGGAACCCCAAAGGGAAATTGCAATCCATATTGCCTGGATTATTTAGACAGACTTGAAACAAACCTCTCCTTTCTGTGTCTAAACCTGGGACCCCTGACCATAGACTTGTCCAAAATCTGAGAAAAATAATTCGGTCAAGATTATCCACTCCATGGTTCCAATCACATGCACTGTCATGAATCTGATAGCCAGAGAAACAGGGACCTGAAAGATTCTTTCTTCAGCCTCTCATAGGCAGAGGTGAGTCAACCCATCTTTCCTTTTGAATGGACAGACCCAGAGGGAGGCTACAGAGAGCAACTATCCTGGACCAGATTGCTGTAAACTTTGGAGCCATGGAAAAGTCTTATGACATTCTTGTCCAAATAATTGGACCCCGTGTCCACAGGATGGACCACTTGTCTAGAGCTGTGGAGGGAAGCAAACAAGTTAACCCTGGGGTAGTATTTACAGCACCCCAACTGATTGAGGCCCTCCTCCAAGAAACACAAGAATGGTGGCTGTCAAATGCCTGTGTGAGTACTAGGCCTTACTCTTGGACTACCCTCATGTTCAGTTTCAGAAACCTGTGACTAGCTGGGTGTGGTGGTGCATGTCATGTAATCCCAGCACTCAGGGAGGCAGAGGCCGGCAGATTGCTGTGAGTTCAAGGCCAGCCTGGTCTACAAAGTGAGCCCAGTATAGCCAAGGCTACACAGAAAAACCCCATCTCAAAAGATGAAAGAAAGAAAAGAACCCCATGGCCACCAGTCCTGCTACCCTCTTGCCTGATGAGGGCCTCCAGGTGCTCATTTATGACTGTGTCAAGATAACATCCCCCTGAAAGATCTCAATGCAGTGCTGTGTACACAGGAACAGCTTTATTAAAGATGAAGCCAGGTATGTGGGGCCTTCGATAGTTACTTTAACTGAAATGATTAGGGTCCAAGCCTTAGGGCCAGGTGCCTCAGCCCAGAGAGCAGAGCTAATCAGTCTGACCCAGGCTCTCAGACAGGGAAAAGGAAAATCCACCACCATATAAACTGACAGTTGCTGTACCCTTACTACCATGAAAGCCCACATCGTGTAAAAAGAGGGTTTCTCAATGCTGGCAAGACATTAAGAAAGAAAACCTTGGCCCCTCCTATAGGCTATTTGGTGGTGGCACGCTCCACTGCAAGGGCACGAAAGAAAAATCTTGCTATCGGGAACAGGGAAACCCTGGGTGCCCAGACACTGCCACAGGAAGGGACCCTTGGAATAGATTCACTGTGCAGAATAAACTACCCCTATTTCTTGGTCCCCAGACCTTTGGATCCTAAAATGGTCTACCCATAACAAAACCCCAACTCTCCCCTCTAAGAAAACTAACTCACCTAGCACACCTGGAGCCATAGTCCTGCCTCCCAATGTCCAGGAAGCTGAGAGATTCCCCACCCCTATTTTACCTCTTGGAAAGGTTCACCACTTAGTTAATCGTTCCCAGCCAGTAATCATCCAGCATTGCTGGTCATGCTTTCACCCGCGGTCCCCACACTATACAGGAATAGGAACTAACCAGACTGTCAGTCCATTGGCAGACAAAACTCACTGCAAATGGACAGACAACTTAACATTACATGACTGACAAGTGCCTTGATTTGGTCTAATATCTAAAAATGTTAACTCAGGCATTTCCCTTTATTCCCATGCCTGCTGTTCTGCCTTGTGAGTTTACTCATCTGGACAGCGGCAGTGTTACTGAACCCCCGAGACTACTCGGTGAACATGTACTAAAGTTTTGAATAATGTGCCTCTTCTGAGGCTTTCCAAACTGAGAACACCTTTTGCGTATCACAGCACACATTCTGCCCCATGTATGCCTATATAATGGGAAAGGAGGGGAAATACATATTAATAGGACATGGAACCATAAAGAGAATAGTTTGCTACTCTTCACTGCACTTCTTGTCATTGTCAGCATTGTTGGCTCGACCCCCAAAATGTTTTTTCTCACCAGCTTGTCCTTGCTCCCCAAAGCGTTCTTTACCCGTGTGAACATTCTTCAACAGGAGACTCCAACTCGGAAGAAACTCCGAACCACCCTTTCCTGGCTATAATACATCCAATACGCAGCCGAGCTCCTGTCCCTAACCACGCACCCCCAGCTCCTCCCAATGTTTTCTCTGCGCTTCCCTCTCTCGACTACCATTGGCAGCTCTTCCCAATAACATTCCTGTATCCCATGGACGCTTGCTCTGCTCCTCCAGAGGTCCTGAGTTCAACTCCCAGCAACCACCGGTGGCTCACAGCCATCTATAATGAGATCTGGTGCCCTCTTCTGGCCTGCAGGTGTACATGCAGGCAGGGCACTGGATACATAATAATAAATAAATCTAAAAAAGAAAGAAAGAAAAGTGAAATCTGTATGCCTCTTGCTCAGCAGACTGGGTCTTGTTCTCTCGCTGGGTGCCACAAGAGCCACTGGAACATTCTTCATTCAAAACACACCATCTGGCCAGTGACCCTTTGATCCTTCAATGGCACATCGCCTTCCCTAGTGGGGGTTGTTCTCCAAAACAAGAGAGCTCTGGACCTATTGACTGCTGGTCAGCGAGGGACTTGCATTGTGTTGGGGGAGGAATGTTGCTCCTATGTCAATGGATTTGGGCTGGTGGAAGAAGGCATACAAGTGCTCAAGGATCTCCGGTGAGATCTCCAGGCGTGCTATGCTCCCAACACCCCTACCCCACGGTGCTCAAACCCTCTGGTGGCTTGACTCCTTCCCTTCCTCGGCCCCACACTGACCATCGGAGCATTGTTTCTCCTGGTACCCTGCCTCGTTCAATTTTTAAAATGGCAGATAAGTAGTATTTCAAGAACCACTTCCAATCAGGTCCCGGCTCAGGGGCAACCCGTTCCCAACATGGGAGATGATGACCATGACGACACCTCTCCTTTATAAAACAAAAAGGGGGGATTTGTGGGGGAGTCATGGGGCATCCAGACTGTGCCGCCTGGGACACATGCACGGAGCTAGAGCAAGGTCGAGATGTGTTCAAACCCCAAATATCTTAATCTTGAGGCCAGCAAGAGTAAGGATCACTCTACCTGCTCTGTGCTCACGTACCATGGTACACACAGTCTTGACCCCTAACCTTTATAAGTCCCGGGGTGATCACATAGCCTAACACTTGCAGTTTCTCTCCATGCAAATGAAGGTTGGCCAGCATCTCACCCTCAGCCAGTGATACGTGTCCACCCTGAACACCCCTTCTGTTGTAGCTAACTTACCAGGATGGCCTAGGGTGCCAATAACTGACACAGTGAGAGTATAGTGTATTTTAAAGCTGCAACCACCGCTCCGGGCAGAATCTATACCACTCTAATCCTATGGGTTCAAAAACCTACATATATACCAATAAGTTGCCAGTTTGATGACTCCTACGGTGGCTTCTTTCTGAACTCTCAACTGTCCAGCTATGGCTCCTCCAAACTCCTCTCCGAAGCCCCGCCTTCCATGTCCTGTCCTCCTGCCCAGCTGATTGGCCAAACAGCGCTTTATTGACAACTGTTACACCCACTCAAGGCCTTCCTCCACACCCTTCCTACTCCCCAAGGTTCATATGGCCCTTGTTCACCCGGAGTAAAACACACAAACTGTCTCACCGAGCAGCCTCTAGGAGCTGCTGTTTCTCGCTGGGAGAGCTAAGAGAGCTGGAACACTAGCCTCCCGGAAGGCCCTCTTCCCCGGGCACTCCCGGCCACGGCAGAGGTGGTGGTTTCCCAGTCAGGATCCTGCAGACCCATCTGCCCAGCTAAGCGTCCTTCCTTTGAGTCTAGCACCTGAATGCATTAGCACTGGAGTGACCCAAAGGGAAGAAGCCCACCCTGGGCTCCGGGACCACATATGCATTTTATTTTTATGGTGGCTGGAGAGATCGCTCAGTAGACACGCATATGCACTGCTCCTGCCCAGGACCTGAGGATACTCTGCGTTCCAGCGCTACGGTCCTTCCTACGTTGTGGTACATGAATCGAAGACTGCGAACAAATCAAAGAGCCCAGAGGCAAAACCAATGCAGGGAAGGAACTGTGGAGCAATGCTGAGTGAGTGTGCCAACCGTCAATAAAGCGCTGTTTAGCCCATCAGCTGGGCAGAAGGACAGGAAGTGGAAGGCGGGACTTCCTGGAAGAGAGGAGAAAGTTTGAGGGTTGGAGAGGGACAAGGTTTTTGGACGGTGGGAGCTGGACGCGGACCCGGCCTAAGGGGTCATGGTGGCAAGTGTTTGGAATCTATGTACGTTATGAGGTTTAGAGTAGTTTGTTTAGTTTAGAATTTAGTTTATAGTAGATTAGAATCAGTTCAGACTCTGCCCGGCGAAGTGCTGGCAGCTTTAAAGTAGGCTTTAGTCTCTCTGTGTCAGTTATTTGCTTTGTAGGCGGAACGGATACAAAACACTGTAACCAATGACCAAGAAGGGCTGCGGGGCATTGCTAAGAAGAGGCTGCCATGACTGCAGAGCTTCCCGGAGCATCAGAACCAGGCACTTCTGGGACTCCCCCAGGGCCAGAGCTCCTGGCATTTGTTTTCCAGCACATTCTGAATGGGGAAAAAGACTTATGCAAGTATTATTAACAACAAAAGTGGTTTTTGGGGGGCTGGAAAGATGGCTCAGTGGTTAAGGGCACTGTCTGCTCTCCCAGAGGTCCTGAGTTCAATTCCCAGCAACCACACGGTGGCTCACAACCATCTATAGTGAGATCTGGCGCCCTCTTCTGGCCTGCAGGTGTACACGCAGGCAGAGCATTCTATATATAATAAACAAATCTTTACTTAAAAAAAAACAAAACAAAACAAAAGTGGTTTTGAAAGTTCAATAATGCCATGTCACTAATAATAACGTTTTTTCCCTACATGAACGTGGCGTGTTAAAAGATGCTTGTACGTGTCAGTAGTCACCATCCAACATGGGATAAATGACTGTCCAGTGGACAGTTCTGTCGATGGACATCGACGTGGTCCTCAGTCACATATTTTCCTTTTAGATAACAGGGACACTGAAGCCTGCACGGTCCAGACCAGCTGGCTCTCTGAAAACGGATGTAAATTACACACGTCTAAAACCAACCGATTCCTTAGTTCAGTCTTTTCACATTTATCATGGTCCCTACCAGAGCTCAGCGCGGCGGGATCCTACTCAGTGGGCCTCGGGCAAAGGCGTAATCACGTCAGTTACATCTCGATCGGATCTCTTTGCGCTGCGTTGTGCGACTTAGGCTCCTCTGTCCGCGCCGCCCGCACAACCCGGAAGCACCTTCTGACCCATGGAGGGAGCCCCCCCGTTTTAGGAGCGCGCCCCTGTGGGAACTCCCACAATCCACTGGGCCCAGCTCCCCAGATGGGCTGGCCCGAGTTGCATGCCGGGAACTCCCTTCAAGCGCCAAGCTTCTCCCGGGTAGGGCGGCTCCGCTGGCGGCGACTGTATTTCCCAGGAGACACCGCGCCGGAAGTAGCGGAGACGTTTTTTTTTTTTTGGTGTCCCGGGTCCCACTGATGCGGAATCAATCTGAATTATTCTGGTGAAAGGAAGACTTTTCAGGTTGGCTTGAGCCTCCACATAGTAAGGCGAGAGCCAGCGGGCTGGGTGTGGTCGTGGGCGGTGGGGCGGGGTGGGCGCATGCTGGCGTGCGTGTGGGTGTGTCTGTCAGTCTGTCTGTCTGTCTGTCTGCCTGTCTGTCTGTCTGTCAGTCTGTCTGTCTGTCTGCCTGCCTGTCAGTCTGTCTGTCTGTCTGTCTGTCTGTCTGTCAGTCTGTCTGTCTGTGCACACTTTGCCCTCTTCCGCATCATGTGTGTGACCGTGTCGGTCGCTTTCCGCCCCTGCTCGCTCTCAGGGCCGCAGGGCCCGAGGCAGAGGACTGAGCTGCAGTAAGGAGAGCCCGGGCGCGGGGGCTGATGGGAAGCTGTCCCCGGGGTGCAGCCTGGGGCTCGGGGCGAGCGTTCTGGGGCCGGAAGCGGCTCCGAGGGCCGCCTAGGCGGGCAGCTGCTGTGGAGCCCGTGACTTGGTCAGAGCTCTAGGCGTGGTGATGCTGTGGGGCGTGAGGGAAGCGCTCGCCGGGGATGCGCTCAGAGACGGCCTGGGAGCTCAGGCTTGCTCAGGAGGGGGCTGCACCGGGATGAGGTCGTCTCAGCGACACAGCTGAGATCCGAGAGCGAGTTTGCTCTGTCTTTCAGCTTGAGAAACGAGGTTTCAGGTTTAGAATATAGAATTGTCAGTAACTGAAGGAGGGACGTGCAAAGAGATTTTTTTTTTTTTTTTTTTTTTTTTTTTTTTTTTGCAAAGAGATTTTAATCCAACAACATGGCTACTCTGGCTGGAATCCAGACAGTCCCTATCACGCCCCGTAAGTGTCTTGGGCGCCTTTTATACACATCTCTAATTCTAAACAATGAAGGCAGAGTTCGTTTGTAGAAGGAAGCATGTTTGAAAGCGACATCTAATTGAGAGACAAAGTGATGAATCGGAGAACTGTTTGACAGGATGAGTCACATAGGGCAAGCCCAACTCTTACGAGAAGAGACAGGAAAAAGTGCCCTTAGGAGAGGGAGCAGCCCAGTTTTACCAGGACAGTTGTACAGACACAGGTTGCAGAGAGAACACAAGCTAGACACAGGCGAAGGCAAGACCTGGAAAATGAGAAGGAGCCAGAAGACTAGATAGAACATGTTAGTCTGAGACCAACCGCAGCAATTCAGTTAGAGCGCGAGAGAAGCAAGGTTGAGTCAGTCATCTGGGAAGAGGAGTTTGAGGCAGAACAGCTGAGTTGAACCAGCCAGCCAGAGCTTAGAAAAAAAGGTCACAGGCTGAAAACATTCTAGGCCTAGATTAGATTGTATGGAGGCTAGAAGCTTCCAGCACTACCCCTAGGTTAGCAGACAGAGGGAGAAAGCCTCTGAGACAACAATTACATCAGGTGAATAAAAGTTAACTTTTTCAGGTACGTGCCAATAAAAACCTCCATCATTGTGACCCTTGCGTTGTTTCTTCTCTTTCCACTTAGTGCTCACGTCATTCTTTCAATAATCCTTGACATCTTCTTTCTGTGATCAACCCCCTTTCCCAGGATTTTTACATAGATAGGACCTTTTTTTGTTTTGTTTTGTTTTGTTATTGTGTTCAGTATGATATTTTGGAGGCTTGTGTTACTATGCTGTAACGCTTTTGTAGTGAGTACACTTTCCTGTCTTTTCTCTTAGTCTTTTCAAAGCAGTTAATCATAGTCCCCGTGTTTCATGACATAGGAACTTCTGTTGTGTGGCTGAGCTGGTGTAGTCTGTGGTCAGCGTCTTCCCAGCTCTCTTCCATACAGATCCACGTCTCCTGCTGTCACCCACGAGGCTGCACACCCAGCCTCAGCCAGTCAACCCCCAGGAACCGTCATATTTTACTTCTCGCTGGGAGAGAACAGTTTCAGATTCTACTTGAGTGACATTGTGGGTATTTGTCTTTTTGCTGAAAGATTAAACAAAATTACTTTTCTTCAAAATTATGTGTCCATGGAGCAAAGGTAGCCAGCAGTAATAGGATCTCCTGGAGCTCGGGTTATACAGGCTTTGTGACCGGTCAGGACACTGAACTCCTGTCCTCTGGAAAAGCCAAACCAGCTCTCAGGCTCTGAGGCACTCTTCCAGCCGCAGCCTTTGTCTTCTGCTCTTTAGCTTATTCCACGTGTTACTCCCCGTGTTCACCCTTATTGTAGTAAATGGTTGGATGTTACTGCACTTTGTCCTGAGCCGCATTCTACACGTGCCTTATCCGCTCACAGCGCCCGCCCCCGTGAGCTGCGTATCATGCCGTGTAAATCATCCTGGAATGCAAGCAGCAGTGTAAATATCTCTTGGAAATGTATAAAAATGTACAAAAACTCATAGAAACACACAAACGTGTGGAGGGGATGACTCAGTGGGTACGGCGCTTGCAAACATGCAACTGTGCAACGCCAGATGCAGCCGTGCACGTCTGCAATCCCAGCCCTCCTATGGCAGGATGGGAGGTGCAGACAAGAGAGTCCCTGCGAGGCTGGCTAGCCTGGTGTATGCAGAGGCAGGAGGGCAGGAAATGAAAGAAGGGAAACTTGTTTGTGAATTTCACGTGGAGAGGAAATAGTGTAATTTCATAAGATTCTCAGATGTGTACCTGGGAGCTGGGCGTGGCTCTGATGTCAGCATGGGAGATGGAGGAAGGAGCATTGGGAGTTCAGGGTCAGCCTGGGATACACAGGATTCTGTCTCAAAAACCAACTAAACAAACAATCCCAGAGTGTATTGAACCAAGTCGTAGGCCTGGTGGCTAGAGCGCTGGTTCCCATTTGGTGCTGGCCGCTCCCTGGTGCAGGGTCTTGGGGCGTTGTGAGGCTGTGTGCGCTGCTCAGGTCTTGTGAGAAGAGGCTGAATGCTGCTGAGGTAGAACAGAGCACAGAGTGTCCTCCCGCACACGCCAAGACAGAGCGATGGTGTCCGCAGTGCTGGGGGTGAGAAACCCAGTTCTAGATGCAAAAGACCTAAGACCCCTGGAATGAATATAAAATTATTTTGTGCACAATATCCCATACTATGGAAGGGGGAAAACAAATCATATTCATCTCCTGTGACAGCATGCTTTATAGCTAGTTATCTTCATCAGTGATCACGGTTTAATTGACACGACATAAGCTGTGATCATAAATGACAAAGGTGCTCAGGAAAGTTCCACGGTGTGCGATCCCATTTACTAAAGTGGGCATGGAATGCTGGGCACTGCCTGACACTGCGGCTGCAGCCCCTCCAGCCTCGCTGTGCCTCAGCCCTGAGCTGCCATGCGATGCTGTGAGCCCCGTCAGCCTTGCTAGGTGGGATCCAGTTGGAAGGTCTCCTCACAGGAGGAGGAGAGGCCCAGCCCTAGGCCTGGCTGGATCTCAGGGTGAAGATGGGCTCCTCTGCTGGCCTCTTCTGCAGGACCTCCAAGGCAGCCGTGCTGATGGCTGCTCTCTACACTGAGCCTTGTGCACTGGGCTGTCTGGGTTAGGAGAGGATCGGCTTTGTGTGGCTCCTGTCTGCTTCTAGTTTGTGTGAGGGAGGCTATGAGTGGTGAGAGGAGACAGTGAGTGGGGATGCTCGAGAAATAAAGAGGTCGATGACATCATCCTGACAGGAGCCAGTCCGGGAACAGCAAGTCATAATCCAACAAGAGGCTTTCTTTCTGTCCCCAGGGAGGAAGCCTGAAGATGGCCGGCTCCAATTGTCACGACACGGTCTGTGTAAGTTGTCGCTTCTGCCTTTGACACAGGGGGACTTCCAGGTTAGGTGACTCCTTCCTGTCTTGTTCTCCGGAAGCTTCCCAAGGCTTTGAAATCCTCCAGCCCTGTCTGCCCCTTACAGTGAGGTTGGAAGGTCAGAGCACTTCCTGTTTGTGCCTCTTTCCAGCTGCTCCTGGGGTTTTCTTTGACTGCATTCCTCCTCATGTGCTGTCTGCTGGGTCTGTGGTCGGGAGGACTGTAGTTGCAGGGGAGGCCTCAGTCCCACAGGGAAGCAGGCTTTGGGGTGTCAGGACTTTGAGGTGATGGTCTCCAGGGAAGTCTGCTTGACATCTCTGGTGTTTTCTGGCTGATGACCCAGGGTGTGAGAGTGACTGTCTTCAGTGCATGTGTGTGACCAGGTGACCTGCTTGAGGAGGCTGAGGAGAGCGTTCAGTGACCAGAGGGAAAGGTCATCCAGGCTGTGATAGGGAGGTGATGGTAGTCTGCAGACTAGGGAGACCTGAGGCACACTGACCACCTTCAATTTTTTTTTTTAAATGACAAAAAAAAAAAAAAAAAAAGTTAAACCTGCCAGGCAGTAATGGAACTTGCCTTTAATCCCAGCACTTGGGAGGCAGAGGCAGGTGAATCTGAGTTCAAGGCCAGCCTGGTCTAAAGAGTGAGTTCCAGAACAGTCAGACACAGACACAAACACAGATACAGAGAAACCCCATCTTGAAAACAACAACAACAACAACAGCAACAAAAAGGTTAAACCTAATATGTAGGCGATATGGATTTGTGTATACATAGTAATCTTATGGACTCTTATGTAGTGTATACAATTATTCTCATGACAAAAATCTTAATGATATCATGGGACGCTATAATAAACTCAGGGACTCACACTTAGGTATTTTACACGGAGCCTGGGTGACATTTCTCTTTTGTGGGGTGTACCTTGAAGGAGGTGCAGGAGTGGACATGCACGTTTATTGGGTGTGCAGGGCGGCACAGTCATCCGTTATGGGGAGCTCCCACAGCCTTGAGCGTTTCCTTCTGGCTCCTTTCCCACTCTTCAGCCCTTCCCTTCTGTGTTTCCGTCTTGAAAGTGTCCCCATTTCACTGTCCCTGTGTTTGTGGTTTCAGGGGTCAGTGACGTTCAGGGATGTGGCTGTTGACTTCTCCCAGGAGGAGTGGGCCTGCCTGGATGCCACTCAGAGGGTCTTATACAGGGACATGATGCTGGAGACCTACAGCCACCTCGTCACAGTGGGTAAGGCATCTGTCCCCGTGAGTGGGGGATGCGTCCTCCACACTGTCTGCTTTCCTCACTCTGAACTAGAAGGCAGTGCCATCTTTCCAGCGGAGGCAGAAGCTAGGTTTGATGGCTGATTCCTGTCATTGCTTCACTCAGAAGGCTGGGGCAGGAGGATTGCTGTGAGTGCATCACCCTCAGATACATACTGAGATCCAGGCTAGCTCAGTGGACAGGGTGAGGCCTCATTTCAAACAAAACAGGGCAAACAAAGAAATGGAATATAACGGAGATGAATCCATAAGTAGAATCAGGGTTAGAGAAATAGCCTGGTGCTTAGGAGAGCCAACTGCTCTTGCAGAGGACCCAGGGTCCGTTCCCAGCACTGCAGGGTGGCTGACAGCCGTGTGTAACTGCAGTCTCAGGGGATCTGACGCCTCCCTCTGGCCTCCATGGGCAGCATGCGTGTGTGTGATGCTTAGTCATACATGCAGACACATCCTCATACATACGTAAAATGGATTTTAATCAATAGAAGTGGTAGCTGAATTCCTCCTTCCACCCAGTGACATCATGTGAGATTTGTTGGGTTGAAAATAGTTACGTCGTGAAGCCCCCGCCGTTGCCCCCCTTTGTTGGTCCTCTCAGTGAGCTCTGCGTTCAGTGAGAGACCCTGTCTCAAACACTAAAGTAAAGAGCAATCAAAGAAGTCGCCCAGCCGGGCATGGTGGCGCACGCCTTTAATCCCAGCACTCGGGAGGCAGAGGCAGGCGGATCGATGTGAGTTCGAGGCCAGCCTGGTCTACAAAGTGAGTCCAGGATGGCCAAGGCTACACAGAGAAACCCTGTCTCGAAAAACCAAAAAAAAACAAAACAAAAAAAAAAACAAAGAAGTCGCCTAACCCTGGTCTCTGCCCTATACACACAGGCATGCATGCGCTCCTACACACATGTGCACACACCCTCATGAACACATAGGTACACTGTACATATACAGCTAAATAAAAGAGCCCTTATGGTTGACCAATGAGTCAATAGAGTTGATTCCAAACAGCTTTTGGTGAACACTTTTTTTACCTTCATTGTAGTGGAAGTTTAGGAAGTAAAAATGTAAAAGTCCCCCCCCCCTTAAGGTTTTTTGAGACAGACTTTCTCTGTGTAGCCCTGGCTGTCCTAGACTTGCTTTGTAGACCAGGCTGGCCTCGAACTCACCGTCCGCCTCTGCATCCTGAGTGCTGGGATTAAAGGCGTGCGTCACCATGCCGGGCTATAAGTTTGTCTTTTTCATTGAGCCAATCTGTGAGCATGAGGTGTAACTGTGACAAAGACAGCATTCATAACCACAGCGGTAACAGTTACGTGGCTGGGGATGCTACGCAGTGGTAGAGCACTTCCCAGCATGCTCAGGGCCCTCGTTCCATCCCCTCCATTACTCCATTTAAAAATGGAAATGTAAAAAGTAATGACTTTGTGTTAGTCTACATCAGACAATCTCCAAACTATTTGAATATAGTGTTTAATGTTGATATCAACCCTTTCCAATAGACATCATTGGCTCAGTCCCAATTATTTTCTGTGATTATTACTAATTCTGTGTTTCCGAGGCCAGGTCTCCCACAGAGCAGGCTGACTGGACCTGCTGTGAAGCTGATTTAGCCCGGAGCTTCCCATCTGCCTGCTTTGACCCTTCAAGTGACCATGAGTGTGCGCCGCCACGCCGAGTCCTCAGATGGGAAAATTGAGCATGGAAACTCATGGGGCTTGCTTAAATAAATGGCATTATTAGTGAGCTGCAGAGATGGGGTTTATACTAGACAGTACAGCCTAAGGGTTCATGGTCTCACTTTCCTCTTTAGTGACAAGCCCCCACCTGCATTTAAATGACATTAAAACCCTAATCTGAAAGAGATGGCTTCTTACCCACGTTCCATTTTTTTTTCCTCCTTTTCTGAAGTCTTCTGTATTATTTTTTGCTTTTGGTTTTGTTTTCTGAGACGAAGGTCTTGCTGTCCAGCCCAGATGGCCTGCTCATTCCCCCAGTGCTGGGCTCACAGGCACGATCCACTGTGCCAAGCTGTATAGACCTTTATATTAAATAAGTCTGTATTTTAAAACGCTGCATAGGCAGGGCATGGTGGCACACACCTTCAGTCCAGCATTTGGGAGGCAGAGGCAGGCAGATCCAGGAAGTTCGAGGCCAACCTGGTCTACATACCACCTTCCTGGTCATCCTGGGTTAATCAGAGAGATGAGTCTGAAAAAAGAAAAGTCGTAACCCTGTGCCACTTTCTCTTTCTTTGAAGTGGGAAGCTGCGTTTCCAAGCCAGAGCTGATCGCCTTGTTAGAGCAGGGCAAAGAGCCCTGGATGGTTGTGAGGGAAGAAGCAGACAGGCCGCGCCCAGGTGAGTAGGTGTGAGCTGAGACTCCAGCATTGCCAGCCGCAGCGCGTGCTCAGAGGCCCACACAGCGGCCCCTGGATGGGACAAACTTCCTTCAGCTCCCAGGGCCTGTGGGAAACGCGCCTGAGCCCTGGGGAGGAGGTCAGGTCATGTATGTATGTATGTATGTATCTTTATTTATTTATTTGGTTTTTCAAGACAGGGTTCCTGTGTGTAGCCCTGGATGTCTTGGACATCCATCTGTAGACTTGGCTGGCCTTGAAAGTCACAGAGATCCACCTGCTTCTGCCTCCTGAGTTCAGTGTTAAAGCCAGCACTAACTGGCGGGATTGTTTTTCTCTATGATCTTGTTGAAAATATTTCCTGTGTCTCTTTCTTCTGTTCTTACTCCTAGATTTGGTCTTTTCATTGTGTACCAGATTTTCTGGATGATTTGCACAGGGTTTTTTTTTTTTTTTTTTTTTTAAAGATTTACCACTTTCTTTGAGCAAGGGTATTTATTTGTTCTATTGTGTCTTCAAAGAGAT
This sequence comes from Acomys russatus, assembly GCF_903995435.1. Lineage (NCBI taxonomy): Eukaryota > Metazoa > Chordata > Mammalia > Rodentia > Muridae > Acomys > Acomys russatus. Next base: position 17,498,764 of record NC_067155.1, read on the forward strand.
TTTCTCTCCCATCTGTTTTTAAAATTAATGTTTTTTACATTTACTTTTATATTATTACACATATATAAAATCAACTACATACAGCAAGAAGAACTGTGAAACAATCAGGAATTATATAAATGTTACATTCATACTGTTTTGGCTATTTATATCTAGCAACTTGAAGAAGACATCTTTCCTGCTTGGTGAGTCTAAGACTCTGAATGTAAATCAATATCTGTCATATCTCAGTGCCTCACATTTGACCATGTCCCCTGGAGGGGGAGACCTGGTGGCACTCAGAGGAAGGACAGCAAGTAGCCAAGAAGAGACTTGATACCCTATGAGAATATACAGGGGGAGGTAATCCCCCTCAGGAACAGTCATAGGGGAGGGGAATAATGGGAAAATGGGGGGGGGGAAGGAATGGGAGGATACAAGGGATGGGATAAACATTGAGATGTAACAAGAATAAATTAATAAAATAAAAAAAAGGGAAAAAAATATCTATCATATCTCATCTCTGTCAACTGAAAACACCTGTCTAGACCTAAAATCCTGTCCAGTCCGATTCATGTTCAATGTCAGGTTCTTTTGTTCTAAAAACATATAATTTCTCACAAGCATTATATAGTCCTGAAACTATAAATGGATGAGGTGTGCAGGACGCACAGAACAGTTAAGGCTGCTTCTCTGCTCTCTGAGCAGAAGAAAGACACCTGTAAATCTTCATTCATGCCATAGGAAGAATGGCAGCTAATCCTAAACCACAGGGAACCTGTGACCAGCAAGAAGCACTGTCTCTGCACAGACACTCATGTCTCAGCCAGCCTCCGAGCTGTTCCCGTGTAGTGGGATTAGCAGTACAAGGTGCCTGCTTGTTCTGCAGTTTAAATTCTTTACACCCTGATTGTAGCCCCCTCCTTCATCACCTCCCAGTCCCACCTCCTCCCCTAGCCCTCAGAAAGTGGAGCCCCCCTCCCCTAACATCTAACCTCAGCCCATCAAGTCTCATCTGTACTACCTTCATCCTCTTCCTCAATGGCCTGGCAAGGCCGCCCAGCCAGGGGGAAGTGATCAGCATTGGTGTATTTACACAATGGAAGACTATTCAGCTATTAAAAACAAGGAAATCTTGAAATTTGCAGGCAAATGGATGGAACTGGAAAAGATGGTCCTGAGTGAGTAACCCAGACCCAGAAAGACACACATGGTATACACTCACTTATAAGGGGGTATTAGCCCAACACAGATGTCCTCTGTTGTATTGTGTTGATGAGGCTTGCCTCTGATGCTCTGTTCCAATTCCTAAGCATTTTGTTTTCAGAATTATCTCAGTTTTGGTTTTCTTAACTGATTCTATTTATGCTTTGAGGTCTTGAACTGTTTCATTCATTTCTTTCACTGTCTGTGTTTCCCTAGATTTCTTTAAGGATCGTTTTTCCTCTGTAATCACTTCTATCACATTTGTACAAGCTGCCTTAATGCTTTCCTTGTGCTTCAGGTCTGCCGCAACCCTCAGGGCCTGCTGTGGTAGACTTGCTGGACTCTAGTGCGGACGCGCTGTCCTAGCTTTTATTGTGTTTTTTGTGGTGGCCTTTAGGCATCTGCGTTTGGGAAGAGTACAATTCTAAATGCTGATATCTGGTCTTGTCCTCGTTAGGTGTGTCTTTTGTTCCTTGGTCTCTGTGCCCTCTCTGGTTCTTAGGAGAGTCGTGGTTGCTATGTGTTGCTTGGTAGGAAATTGTTGTGGGACTCTAATAAGTGTGGCCACCGGGAGTTCCGGTAGAATGTGTTTCTAGGTGTTGGGAGCTGACGCTTAGGAGTGGAGGTGGGCTGGGGGGCCAGTTTTGAGTTGTCCACAGGAAGGAGGAAAGCAGCTGCTCTACTAGGGTCTGCTTAGTCCCCTGGGCACAGTGGGGAGGGCAGCGTGGGGAGGGCAGCGTGAGGAGGGCAGCGTGAGGAGGGCAGCGTGGGGCGGGCAGCGTGGGGCGGGCAGCGTGGGGAGGGCAGCGTGGGGAGGGCAGCGTGGGGAGGGCAGCGTGGGGCGGGCAGCGTGGGGCGGGCAGCGTGGGGAGGGCAGCGTGGGGCGGGCAGCGTGGGGAGGGCAGCGTGAGGAAGGCAGCGTGAGGCGGGCCCACAGAAAGTCTGCTGCAGAGCTGGGCTTGAAAGTGGGCAATGGACCAGGAAGGACAGAGGAAGAGGTGGAGATCGGCAGTTGGCGTCCTTGTTTCACTGACCAGACTGACCTTTGGGTTTTCAGGGAGTGCATGTTGGAGTTGGGGGCTGGGTTAAAGCGGAGAAAAGGAAGTTTGGAGGTGCTTATCTGGGTGATTGATGGGCCAGATGGGGCGAGAATGAAGGAGGGGCCAAGCAGGCGGTGTGCTACAGAGCTGGGGATGAGACTGTGGGATTGGATTTGGAGGGCAGGAGGGATAGGTAAAGATCTGCAGTTAGCCTGCCTGTTTCCCTGGTTGGACATCCTGTCTTCTTAAAAAGTCTAATGAATTCTGTCCTGTTTCTTTCTGTTTTTGTAGCTTGTTTTTGGTTTTCTCACAGAGTGTCACTAAGCTAAGCTGGCCTGAGACTCATGTAACGTTGTGTGGCCCCTGCCACCGGCCTCTCTTTGATGACATTCTAATTGTACACAGCCACCACCTTTCTTTTTAAAACAATTCCACCTTCAGGCCGGCTTTCTTACAGCATGACAGATATTATGTATTTGTGTGGTCTGCTTTTTGTTTCTCATGATTGGTTCAAAAACATTTAACAAAGTGTATGTGTTAGGATGAAGTGACAAGGTGTGGGTGCCTCTGGCAAGCCTGTGATGGGTGCATGGTTAAGAAATTATACCACACTATAGATAGAGGGTAAGAGGGTCATTTTGGGGTGGGGTGTAGTGTGATTTATCTTGTGCGCCTGGCCCTTTAAAGGGTCCGCAATTGCCACTCAACTGGGCTGCTCTGCTCACTTGTTCCCGGGGCTGTGTGCATCAGTCCCCAGGGACTAGGGAGCAGGAGTGGTGAACTGGGGGCTCCACGGCTTGTGAGCACGGACAGAAAGGATCTTCCGGGATCCGCTGCGGGAAGGCAGATCAATTCTGTTTGGGGTGAGGGATGGTTATATAGAATTTTGAGGAGTGGGCGAGGAGATCCAGTGTGGGTGAATGTCATTGGCTGCAGGGCTGAGGTGCTGAGACGCCTCACTGGGATGGAGAGGAATCCCAGGGCTTATTGAGCAGTTTCTATCAGGAGAAAGAGAGTTGAATATGTAGTTTCCCTCAAGGCTTTCTGACATTTCTCAGGTAGAGGCTGTGGGGATTTGGGCTCCTCGGGTCAGGCAGAGACGAGGGAGCCCTGCTGACAACGGGGGTCCATCATTTTGCGAAGCTCAGAGCTGTGCGGTCATGAAGACTGCAGTATTAGCCGCGGCCGCCAGCACTGGTCTTTAAGAATTCTTAGCCATTAGAACAACTTGACTCTATGACTTTGAGTGTAGGATATAGAAAAAAAAAAGCCAGCAGAAGCAGAGAACTGCTAGGAGACAGACGAGCCAGGAGAAGCCGAGCTGAGCACATAGGCTCCCACAGACGTTATGGTTCAGAGGAAAGCGGGAGCAGGGACTGTTTAAGCACGCTGGGGAGCTGAGTGAGGGGCAGTCAGGAGAAACGTTTGAAGGAGCTGGGCTGGACACAGGGGAATGGTTGGGAAAGAAATTAGATATCATGGCTCCCCCCCCCCCCATCTGTCCTTTTTTCTCTCCTATCTAGTGTTAGAGGGCAAAATGGGGGGGGGGGTAAAGGGTGGAGAAATAAGAACCCATAAAGTAGCAAAGACCACCTACTGTGGGAGAGTGACCAGCTGTCTCACAGTGGGGACATCAGAGAGAGTGGCAGAGAGCAGGACAGAGAAAATGAACCAGACAGAGAAGGGGGAGGGAGAGGGAGCGACCTGGGGTGGCTGGGGACTTTTATGCACTGCACCTGGCACAGCTGGCTTGCCTGGCGGCTGCGGGGCTGCAAGTGACAATGTAAGCTGCTGCTGCTGCAGCCAGGTCCCTGAAGGCTGGCTGGCAGAAATGTTGGATTGCTACCTGTGTGTTCTGAGTTGTGTGCGAATAAAAGCCCCTAGGCTTACCTCAGTGCAGTTGTCATCTCATTAAGCAGACTGTGTAGCTGGACTTTCGGCTACTTTATTTATTTGTTTGTTTGTTTTTTCTAACCCCCTTCTCCACCTTTGCTCCTCCCTCCACAGCACCAGGAAAGCGGGAAAGAGAGCTGGCTGGGGGGGCGGGCGCAGGGAGAAGCCATTGGTGGTGTCATACTTCCTCCTACTGATCAGAGCCATTGGGTTTCTGGGGGCAAGTTTGATGTGGCCCTTCTGGCTGTCCAGTGTGGCCCTTCTGGCTGTCCAGCGTGGCCCTTCCGGCTGTCCAGTGTGGCCCTTCCGGCTGTCCAGTGTGGCCCTTCTGGCTGTCCAGCGTGGCCCTTCTGGCTGTCCAGCGTGGCCCTTCTGGCTGTCCAGTGTGGTCCTTCTGGCTGTCCAGTGTGGCCCTTCCGGCTGTCCAGTGTGGCCCTTCTGGCTGTCCAGCGTGGCCCTTCTGGCTGTCCAGTTTCCCCTAGTCACTGTGCACAGCTACCTGGCAAACTGCAGTGAGAGCAGCAGGAGCAGCAGCGGCCACAGCCTGTCCTGTGCCTCCCCACTTATGCACCTTCTCAAGAGTCCTCAGGATTCCAAATGCCATACTTGCAAAAACTGTCTGAGGCTCACGCCCCTGCCAGAGCAAGAGGCAAATCAAAGTCTGCTGCTGTGGACAGTCTGAGGTAGCCCGCATCTAGCACCTGGGGTTAGAAGGATAGGCCAGGTGTGGGGCACAGACTTTTAATCCCAGCACTTGGGAGGCAGAAGCAGGCATGTCTCTGTGAGTTTGAGGCTAGCCTTGTCTACAGAGTGAGTCCAGGGCAGCCAGGGCTGTTAACACAGAGAAATCTTGTCTCAAAAAACAAAAACAAAACAAAATCTCTATGTTTCTAAAGAAACCAAAACTCTCACTGCAGACAGGTCTTTCCATGTCCGGCCTGCTCTACGGTAAAGAGTCTTGTCTTAGATAAACTAACCTTGTCGCCGCTCTCCTTGCTCCTGTTCAGCTTTGCAGAAATAACTTTACAGTCTGGCCACTCATTTAATGGGTTTTATGTTACAGGAAAGTGTATATATGTGTGTTACTACAAAATAGATGATTCTTGCTTTCTCCTTTTCTTTCAGATTTGGAGGCAGATTATGATGCTGAAACTATATCTCCAGAAAATCATATTTATAATAGAAATTTACCCAAACAAAGCATACAGCAATTAAGTAAAACTTATGACCTCAAAGGCGCTAGTTTTAGTAATGGCCCCAACTGTAGAACATCCAGGGGACCACAGGGCTATCAAGAAGGAGACGCTGATGAAAAGATTAGTAACAGGGAACCAATGGCTCCTCACACCTGCCGGACCCTTACTCACAACATAGGAAAAGCACATGAATGTAAAGAGTGTGGGAAGTGCTTTGGCTGTAGGTCCACCCTCACTCAGCATCAGAGCATTCACACTGGAGAGAAACCCTATGCGTGTGAGGAGTGCGGGAAGGCCTTCAATCGGTTCTCCAACCTTGTTGGTCATAGGATTATGCATGCTGATGTGAAACCCTATGGCTGTAGTGAGTGTGGGAAAGCCTTCAAACGTCGATCAAACCTCGTTCAACATAAAAAAATTCATTCTGGTGAGAGACCCTTTCAGTGTAAGGAGTGTGGAAAGGGCTTCATTGCTCTGGCTCAGCTCACTCGGCACGAGAATGTTCACACTGGAGAGAAGGCATTTGAGTGTGAGGAATGCGGGAAGGCCTTCAGACTCCCCCAACAGCTTGGAAGGCATCAGAAATCTCACAGTGGTGAGAAACCTTTCAAATGTGATGACTGTGGGAAGGCTTTTCATCTTCCCGAGCTGCTTAAGTACCACAAAACCATCCACACAGGCACGAAACCATTTGAGTGCAGGGAGTGCGGGAAGGCCTTCAAGCGTGTGTCCAACCTTGTAGAACATAGAATCATTCATGCTGATGTGAAACCGTATGAGTGTAGTGAGTGTGGGAAAGCCTTCAAACGTCGCAAAAGCCTCCTGCAGCATCAGAAAATTCATTCTGGTGACAGACCCTTTCAGTGTAAGGAGTGTGGGAAGGCCTTCATTGTGCTGACACAGCTGACGCGGCACCAGAGCGTTCACACTGGAGAGAAGGCATTTGAGTGTAAGGAATGCGGGAAGAAATTCAGTACTAGCTCACACCTTGTTCAGCACCAGAGTATTCACACCGGTGAGAAGCCCTTTGAATGTGATGTGTGTGGGAAGGCTTTTCGGCTTCAGGCATGCCTTTCTGAGCATCAGAAAACTCACATTGAAGAGAAACCTTTTAAGTGTAAGCTGTGTGGCTCAGCCTTCAGGCGGAAGTACCAGCTCAGTGAACATCAGAGAATTCATACTGATGAAAAGCCCTATCAGTGCAAGGAATGTGGAGAGCTGTTTCGTCGAAGGTCCAATTTAACTGAACATCTAAGTATTCACAGTGGAACCAAACCCTTCGAGTGTAAAGACTGTGGGAAGTTGTATAGACTTAATAAACTTCTCATTCGTCACCAGAAGTCTCACAGCGGTGAACGACCTTTCGAATGTAAAGACTGTGGAAAGGCTTTTCACCTTCCCAGTGAACTTAATAACCATAAAATTGTCCATACAAGTACAAAACCCTTTGAGTGTAAGGTATGTGGGAAGTCCTTCAAGCGTGAATCCAGCCTTGTTCAACATAGGATTATTCATGCCGGCGTGAGGCCATATAAATGTAACGAGTGTGGGAAAGCTTTTATTCATCACTCAAACCTGCTGCACCATCACAAACTTCACTCTGCCGAGAAGCCCTTTGAGTGTAAGGAGTGTGGCAAGGCCTTCGTTGTCCTGGCATACCTCACTAGGCACCAGAGCATCCACACTGGAGGGAAGTCATTTAAATGTGAGCAGTGTGGGTCAGCCTTCAGACTTAAGTCCCAACTCAGTAAACATCAGAGAACTCACACTGAGGTGGGGCTGTTTGAGTGTGTGGACGGGGGAGAGGGCGTTGTCCATGGAGCAAACCTTCAAGTTCAACATGGAATCCATACTGGTGAGGACGCCTTCCCGTGTAAGGAGTACGGAGAAGCCTTTCAATATCACTACCCATTTTCTTGGACATTTTAGAATTCATCCTGGCAAAAATCCTTACGAGTGTAAAGACTGAGGAAGGACTTTTCCTGTGGTAGAGACCTTTCAGTACATCATAGAATTCACACTGACACAAACCTTGGCAGTGCTAACGATGTGGGAAGACCTTTAGTTATTATGCAACTTAGTTTGGCATGCTAAATTTAACATTAATAAGTCTCATGATGTAAGGGCTGTGGAAATGCCTTTGGTAATTCTGAGCTAGCTGTCTATTACAGAATTCCTACCGGTGAGAAATTCTATGAATATAAGTAAGGGAAAATGTTTAGATTTAGTTCAGCCTTCACTGTACAGTGGCAGATTCATGCCTGTATAGAACCCTGTCGCTGTGAAGATTGTGGAGAGCCCTTCAGCTGGCGCTCAGGCCTTCCACATAAAGGAATTCATGTTGGTGTCAAACACTGTGAGTGCAAGGAATGTGGGGACATTTACAGAATTAGCTCAGCTCTTAAAGCGCCTCAGAGCGTCCACATAGCCCCGAACCCTATGAATGTAAAGACTGCGCAAAAGCCTTTATTGTAAATGGTGATCTTACACAGCATCAGAAAACCCATGGTCATCAGGAGTCCTGTGCATGGAAGGAAGGTGGACAAGCCAGAGAACTCATATTGGGAAGACAGTGACTTAAAAGAATGCGGGAGGTTTAATGTGCTCTAGAATTTGGCCAACACAGAGTATTCATATACTGTTGATGCCAAGAAACCCTTCGGGATGAGAGTGTGGGAAGTCTGTTGTTCAGAGAAGATGCTCTGCTGAGCTTGTCTTTTAATGTCAGAGATACAGGGTAGGTGTCATGTTCCTGATTCACTCTCATCTTGTTCGTTGTATAAACTTAATTCCTCAACCCAAAACAGCCAGTTTAGGGAGAGCACTTATTGGAACTAAGTTTACCTGAGATGCCTTCCTTGTCGCCGTTAGCATCCCATGACTCCTGTGATATCAGATTGGATGTTTACTTTCTTTTTGCATATTTTGTTAGTGGCTAGCACAGTTCCAGCCAAAGTTGTGGCAACAGGGTTATAATAAATAGTAAAATCTTTCAGAGTATTTGGCCAATGGCCATGTTCTATAAGATAGCTTCTGTATTTTTTTCATTTTTATCAGCGTTAGTATACAGTTATATGAAAACCTAATTGTAGTTCAGTTTAGGAAAGCCTCACACATTCGCCTACTATTAAATTTTAAATAACTTTGTTCTGGATACGTCTAATGGATGAAAAATAACAAAGGATTTGAATTGTGCATCCATTCTTTATGGATTTGTGTGGGGATTTTAAAAAACACAGCCATTAGTGAATAAGTACCTTCTAAATGAGTGAAACCCATAAAAATTTCAATTTATTTATGCCCTCTGCCCACACCTGAAGATAAACTATACTTGCCTGTAACAGGGATAGTAAATCCACAGGATCTCTTACTCTTTCTGCGGCCATTTCAGGTTTACTAGAATTTTATTTTCTTGATGGAGAATCTTAAGGAAATTTACCCAACTGTATTCTAAGAATAGAGTTGATCTAGGAGGTCAAATTGCCTCTGATAATTTATCCTGGTGTTTGTTAAACAACCTGTGTGTTTAAACCTCCGCCTCCGCTAACTGCTCATCTTGGCTTCTGTTAAACTGCCTGCTTGAACAAAAGCTCCCCCTGCAGCTGCTGAGCAAGATAGCAGGATGTGGGGTTTGCTTTAAATTCCTGGGGTTATATTGGGTCCCAAGTACCTGAATGTGCTCCCAGCTGGCTGGACTAAAGACTTGCAGTCGGCTATACACTGTGTCTACGTGGTCTTCTTTGGTGGGCTCTCTGTAACGCATTAACAGAAACTGCCAAATTGAAAACACTTATAAAGATACATATGTGAAAAATTTTATACACATGGAAAACTTGAAATCGTCAACAACACACCTTTGGATCCTCACCTAGGTTCAAAACTGTTAACAATTTACAACATTGATCTTTTTTTTTTTTTTTTTTTTTTTTTGTCTACATAGATATTTGAGACTGTAAGAATCTATTTTAGAGTTGGGTACGGTAGTGCATGCCTGAATCCTAGTAATTGTAAGGCTGCGGCAAGGTGCTCAAGGGTTGAAAGCAAGCCTAGCTATATGCTGACTTTAAGTCTAACTTTGGCAGAATGGAGACCTTTTATTAAAAAAACAAAAACCAAAATCTGTAGACATGACATTTTATCCCTGACTACATCAGCCAAGAGAGAACGCTTCCTTTAACACAGAACCATACACGTCCTTAAGGAAATGATCCAGAATTTTATGACATTTAGAAACTTGTCGGTGGCCTCCAAACTCTGTTTTTTTTTTTTTTCAAATGTATATAGCCTGAGGAGATGCAAATGCTGATGGAGATTTGGCCTTGCTCTGGCCTTTATTAATTGTTCAGTGTTGCCCAGGGCTGTGCACAGCAGCAATGGGCTCAGTCAGCCAGCTGCATCCCCAGCCGTAGCCGTTGTATCTTCTACCCATGTGAAATTAGGTTCAGAACAAACATGGTGGGTAAGAACACATTGTAGACTGTGTGTCATGTTGCAGCATGTTCAGAAACATTTATGTGTCAGCTGTCACATTATTGATGAGATTAAGGTTGGTCATCCTGACCAACTAAAATGTCTAGTTTGCACTAAATGTACTCAAATATCTAGTTTGTTGTGAATAAGTAATCTTTGTGGAGAAACTATTACTTCCAGTACATAGATATGTATAGTTTAATCTTGGTTAAATATAAATAAAAATTGAAATCATCTTCTAAATGGATAGCATAGTAATGTTGTGTGGTGTAACTTGAAAAACAAATCGTGTGGTATAACTGTTGCTGTACTCAGTACAAAACTCCCCTCCTTTCTTGGTTTTATCATCCTTTCATCAGGTGACCTGTGTAATTGAAAAACCCGCCATTCTGTGAAAAGGGGAGAGAAACCGCTGCCAGGACTTCCTGGGTGCAGGTCAGTGTCCAGGGGGGACACTAATGGATAGTACAGCCAGGATAGAACAGATTTTCCCTTTTGTCCAACTCTGACCAAGGAGGCAATTTTCTCTAAACCTTCTTTAGAATAATTGAGGACAGTTGGTTTAAAAAAAAAAAAAAAGTTGCATTTTGCACCCAGTCAGCCCTATAAGAAAAAAAAAGTTATGAAACTTAAATGGACTTAAAGATATAAGTAGGGTTCAGTTCCATAGGTGGGAGCGGCTCCATTTACGATGAAACCAGGTATGTGGGGCCTTCAATAGTCACTTTTAGACCTAGGGCTGAGTACTTTAGCCCAGAGCTAATTGATCTGACCCAGGCTCTCAGATGGAGAGAAGGGATGATCACCACCACATAGACTGATAGCTGCTGTACACTTACTGCCATGCACATCCATGGTATATATACAGAAAGAGGGCTTCTCAATGCTGGGAGAAAGGGATATTAAAAACAGAAAATCCCAGGATTATAGGCTTTCCCTTTTGAAGCGCTATGCTCCATGTCCAAAGACATTAAAAAAAAAAAAAAAAAAAACTAACCTGTGGGAAACAGGCAAAGCCAATCAGGCAGTTGCTCTAAGCTAGAGATGACTTAGAAAACCAAGCAAGTGGCTGGAGAGGTGTCTCGGTGGCAGAAAGCACTGGCTGGTCTTCCAGAGGACTTGGGTTTGATTCCCAGCACCACATGATAGCTCACAACCATCCACAATACCAGGAGCTCTGGTGCTTGCTTCTGGCTTCTGTAAGCACTGTGTATATGCGATTCACAGTTACACATGCAGACAAAACATCCATACACACGCTAAAAAGATGAGCAGCATCAGGAAGGGTGTGCGTGAACGTCCCTGAAGGCTGGAGGAAGATGGCAGTAGATAACATAGGTGTCATTTCCGCCCAAACAATGCTCAAACTTTCTTTAGAAATTTAAGCAAAAATTCAGGGGGATTCCTAGAACAACTACCTGAAAATTGACAGTGGAGAAAGCTATGGCGGAAACATTCAGTTACCAGGGTATGTATCTCACCCAGTGAGGCAAGCTTGCTGCAGGGTCCACATCTCCAGACAGGTTCTTCTGTGCAGGCTCTAGATAGGTCCACTCCTCATGAGGGTGGGCTATGGCCGTGTCCCTGAATGCCACGGACACCTGGAAGTGACAAATCTGTGTTTGCAAATAAAAATGTAAATTTGTGATAAAGTTCCTTTGCAAGAAGCAGGAAACATGGCAGGCAGGAAAGCAGGGGTCCACCCTAAAACGTGTGTGAAAAAGCAAGGACGTTAGTTTTCCTAAGGGAGAAGGCATATGTGGCTTTATAACACTTGTTATAAAGTGTGTGTGTGTGCGCGCGCGCGCACGTGTGTGTGCATGTGTGCTTGTGAGTGTGTGTGAGTGTGAGTGTGCATGTGTGTGTGCGCGTGCGTGAATGTGTGCTTGTGAGTGTGTGCATGTGCGTGTGTGCATGTGTGAGTGTGTGTGCACTTGTGAGTGTGTGCGTGAATGTGTGAGTGTGTGCATGTGTGAGTGTGTGTGTGTGCGCGTGAGTGTGTGTGCTTGTGAGTGTGTGCGTGTGTGAGTGTGTGTGTGTGTCTGTGGGATGAGATAATGTAGTGATCCAGTGGCCTGGGGATGAAGAAACAATGTAACTTCCTCAGAGCAACCGAGCATCATGACTACATAAACTGTATCACACGCCTGGAATTTGTTCTGAATATGTGTCAATTCCATCATTCTTTCATCCCAAATGGAATTAAATTCCTACAGGAGCTACTTTCCTACAGAAGTACTCTAAAAGAATCTCTGTTGTGGAGTTTGTAACCCCCTGGGAAAGCACCATAGACTCAATATAATTATAATTAAAGGCTTTATTTGATTAGCTGCTAGCAGGACAACAGCCTTAAGTCCTAATCTCATGCATGCCACGACAGAGGGGTATAGGAAAGAGGTTTTAAAGGGGGAAAAACCCATAAGAGACCTTCAATATCTATGCAAGCAAGCAAAACTGGTCTGTTCTGCCAAGTTAAGTGGTTAAGGCACCTTAAACATATTTGGGTATCTGTGTAAGCAAGTTACAGAAGCAAAAACAACAACAACAACCCCCCCAAAAAAACCCCCCAACAATCCATGCGTCATACCACAAGTAGATAATCACAGCTGTACGTTTTTTGAGTTAGGGTCACTGAATCAAGATTACTGGGAACTGGAGTCAGAGACAATTGGGTATCAAGACGGAAGCCTAGCAGAAATGGAGTGTCTTCAGTCATCACCTCTCAACCTCAGAAAACAGAAACGTATTGACATTGCATAAGTAATGATAATTCAAGCCATTTTATGCAATTATCACAAGCCATGCACGTAGTGGATATATTTACTGATGAGCTAATCACACTATCTAGTTCTACTTATTAACTCTACAAGCTCATCGTGTGAAACTTAATCTCACCGTGAGGTATCGGATGTGCGGTTCTGGACACAGTGGCGTGCGAGCATTGTTCTAGCTGCTACCCAAGACACCCAGGCACAATGGTCACTTGGGCCTGGGAGTTTGAAGCCAATCTTGACAACAGCAGGCCTCCATGTCTTTGATGAAAAGAAAAAAAAATACCGTGAAAGAAAAGAAAGGGTAGAAAAATATGGTTTTCAGAGGTAGTGCCTTGGGGACGTCATTAGGGTTAGATAAGGTAATCATGGTGAGACTTTATGTTTGAATACAGTGGATGTATAGAAAGAATGAGACCGGAGGATATGGAGGGAGGATATGGGTGGAGGATATGGGTGGAGGATATGGAGGGAGGATATGGGTGGAGGATATGGAGGGAGGATATGGGGGGAGGATATGGGTGGAGGATATGGAGGGAGGATATGGGTGGAGGATATGGAGGGAGGATATGGGTGGAGGATGTGGGTGGAGGATGTGGGTGGAGGATGTGGAGGGAGGATATGGGTGGAGGATGTGGGTGGAGGATGTGGGTGGAGGATGTGGGTGGAGGATGTGGGTGGAGGATGTGGGTGGAGGATGTGGAGGGAGGATATGGAGGGAGGATATGGAGGGAGGATATGGGTGGAGGATATGGAGGGAGGATATGGAGGGAGGATATGGAGGGAGGATATGGAGGGAGGATATGGGTGTGTGGGGGCGTGCTCTGTTCCTTGCCTTGTGGTTTTCAGACCTGTCTTGGGATTCCACCAGCAGGAAAGTGATCGTGAGAGATGCAGCCCTTGTGCCTTCGCCCTCCAGAACTGTGAGTCAAACTTTTTTTCTTTATAAATTACCCTCAGAACGGTGGCATTTGCCTTTAATTCCAATTGCCTGGAGGGCCAATAGGAGCGGATTACAAGTTCAAGGTCAGCTTCAGCTATAAAGCAAGATCCTTTCACAAAACAACAAAAGCACAGGCTCAGGTATTTCATCATAGTAACAGAAAACCTAACACAACCGTCTCCTGGATATTAGATCCACACTTCCTCTTTACAGGGTAAGAGTTTGTGTTGGACAAAATGTTGAGTCTTTCCCAATCATGCAATTGTATTTCTGTCCATCACTGGGAATCTGAGCTGTGTGCAAACGGTAGAGAAATCAGTGTGTCTAATCTAAGCAATGCCTGATGGGTTCTGAGCATTCCTCTTTAATACATGAAATTTTGGAAATTATTATGTGTATGTGCATGTGGGTACAGAAGCCCAAGGAGTGTCTGTTCTTTCTGCCAGCTATGGAAAAATCCCTTCCCTTCAAGGACCTGACATTCTTTATTTTTCCTAATAATTTTTTTCACCCCTCCTCACCCCAGCAATGTACAAAGAGACCCATCGTTGTTGGCGGTGCTCTTCTATCAGTCCGGGGCAGAGCAGATGGCAGTCCCTTGTTCATACTAGCTTGATACCTGGCTTGGTGGCCAAAACTGTTTTATGCCTAGGACACATAAATAATCCAACCCAATCCAGGAGGCTCAGCCTGGGAAGAAGAGGAAGACAAAAAGAGACCCACGCATTCTGCCGTGTCACTCGGTGCTGGCAGGGAAAGACGTCTATAAACCTGTCTCCATCGACACAGGTGGGCTGTAGACACCTACTTGCTGGAAGATGTCCCCTACCCAGGGGCCCACCAGCCACATGGCCAGTCTGCAGCTGGAGCCTGAGTATGTAGTAGACCAATGAGAGAGAAAGCAAAATGGAGTAGCTTGAGCATTATGAAAAGAGACAGAACTGGAGACTCCAGGGTAGAGAGAAGTAGCCTCTTGTGAGTGGCCATGCTGCCACCTGGGGCCATGGTGAAGTCCCAGCCAGAGCTGCCACTGAGGGCCATGTCTGGGTCATGACTATACGGCAGGGATCGGTGTTGATGTCCATGGCTCATATCACCACTAAAGAACACAGGGGGCGTCCCTGGTTGGGGCATCTGCTGGGAGCCAGACAAATGTGCAGGGGGCTGTGCAGGACTGTCTGCAGCGCTCTGCATAGCTGGCCCCACCTCTCACCGGTGGCAGCCAGAGGTAATGGCCCCGCCCCTCACCTCCAGCAGTTGGAAAAGCTGCCCACAGAGTCATGAGTGAAGGAGAGCTAGCCCTGCCCCTCACCAGCTGCAGCACTTGGGAGAGTGGGGCCCTGCACCTCACCTGAGTAGCACAGTAGAGATGCCCCTGCTGGAGGGAGCACAGGTGAGCTGGCCCAAGGGCCAGGGTGTGGGAGAGCTAGCCTCACCACTTGTCTGCTGTGAAGTGACATGGGTGTGGGGGTGAAGCTCCCCCCTTGTCACCTGTGGTAGTTGGAAGAGCTGAGCCTGAAGGCATGAACGCAGGAGAGCTTAGTCCTGTCCCCTCACTCACTGTAGCACTCAGGAGAGCTGGCCCTGAACCTCACCTGGGCAACACAGTGGAGTTGGCCCTGATGGCGAAAGCAGAGGTGAGCCAGCCCCAAGGGTGTGAGAGGAGAGCTGGCCCAATTGCAGGCTGCAGCAGTTGTGAGAGTAGGCCTTGTGAATTGACTGGGCAGCACACTGGAGTTGGCCCTGGAGGTCTGGGTGCAGCAGGTGAGCCAGCCCCGGGGGGCATGAGAGCTGACTCTGCCCCCTGCCAATGGCCTAGCCAGAGCAGTGCTTGAGAGCTTGTTTTGCTGGTATAGATAAGGGAGATCAGCTCAGCTGCCACCCAGGCCCTAATCCAGGGCTGAGTTGGCACACCCCAAAACCTATTATCTTTTGTGCATAGTTGGGACATGTGAAAGGCCCAGGCCTGCTGATCCAAAGCTGTGGGATATCCATGACACAGGGAAACAACATAACCAGGAGTTATGGTGAGGACCCAATACATCTGACACTAATGGTGCAAAAAAAAATTTTTTTTAATGTTTTGTCTACACGCACGCCTGTATACTATACTCAGTACATGCCCAGTGACCACGGGGGCCAGGGTCATCAGATCCCCGGGGTACTGGATGAGCGACAATTGCTCTTACCCACCCAGCCATCTCTCCAGACACGTCTCTTATGTTTACTGGAGGATCCCATTGCTCTTTGAAATACTCTCAGTTTTGAAAACAACACCCAAATATCTACCATAGGCGATGGCGACGGCACTACGACCAGACGGCAGTCCCTGACTGCTCCGCCCTAGTCTGGAGGGGAGAGAAAGAAGTCTAAAGCAGTTTTTTCAACCTGTGGGTCATGACCTCTTTGGGGTCGACCGGCCTTTCACAGGGCACTGAGAAACAGGTATTTACGTTACTCTTCCTAACAGTAGCAAAAACTGGAGCTATGAAGTAGCAACAAAAACAGCCTTAAGGTTGGGGGTCGTCACCCATGAGGAATGGGTGTGTAGGGGTCTCAGCGTTAGGAAGGCTGAGAACCACTGGGACAAGGCACGGCAGCTGCTACATCTCCACGCAGAACATCGGCAGGCCCCACTGAGCACGGCAAGCGGACGGACTGCTTCCCGACACGGGTGGGTGGGAGCAGTCTGCGTAGCTACACACAAGGAGAGGTTTCTAAACACTACTAAGGGAAACTGGCATTTGGCCTGACTAGAAGGACGGGCAGTCTGTGTTGTCTAAGGGCACAGAGGGGAGCCTGGGCTTCAGAGCCCTGCAAGGTCAAACGGCCAGGCGGTAACAGTTGAGCAGGGGTCAGGCCGGAGCCTTGGAAGCCACACTGAACTGTGGTCAGTAGCTGAGTTGAGACAGAGAACCACGGACACAGCCACATCTGCAGACGGATCACCGAGGACGCACCACACCCGGAGAAGGTGGGCACACCTTAACCAGACACGGAAGCCTGGAGACACCAGGGCGAGCTAAGCACCAAGTCTTGAGCGCAAAGGAAGGTGGAAAACATTTTGTTAGGTTACAAGGGACTCAGGGATCAAGACTCATTTGCCTGGGGAAAAGCACGTAGTTAAGTCACTGAGTTTAGGTCTCTATACACACGGTAACATTCTAACAGATTCCATGCCCAGGCACGGAAGAGTGCATTGTGGGAACTTGCCTCTTCACAGGCTGACAAGCACGTGCACTGGGGTTTTACTGTTTACTTGGCAGCCAGAAACACCTGTGCTCTCTTTGGGACGGCTGCACAGAGGGAGAAGAGACTGAGGGACTGACTGCCTCTGTCGCTGGTCCCCGTGAATGTAAGGAGGCAGATACTACTGAAAATGCAAGTGATCTCGTGGTCAAGGCTTTAGTCAGAGGTTCATTTTCTATCTCGTTTCCCAAAACCTCCCAAGTCATTTGGTTCACATCCTTTGCTCTTCTCTCAAGCTGCAAGCCAGGCCAGGAACCCTGTCAGGAACCATCTGTCAGGACACAGGAGGGCCCAATGGATCCTACTCAAGGTCCATAGTCCCTAAAGGAGCTAACACCTAACAGGAAATTAAACAGATTCAATCACGTCCATTTATTGACTAAACCGATCCTGGGTAAAGAGAAAACTAGCTTTTGGGACAGGCGCCTGGGGGGAAGGGGGTTCATGGGGGAGTTTGGGGGGGGGGGTCACTTGTAAAACTCGTGTTCCTGCTCGTCTTTCTTGATCACAGTCTTGTATGCTTTCTCGAAGTCCTTGGCCAAGACGATGTAGCGGTTCTCACGGACAGCCAGCATCCCACTCTAGGGAGGGAAGGGGAGTGAAACATGAGAACCGCACTCGCTGCACCCCGCCCCACCCCAGACCCCTGAGCACCCCGCCCCACCCCAGACCCCTGAGCACCCCGCCCCACCCCAGGCCCCTGAGCACCCCTCCCCACCCCAGGCCCCTGAGCACCCCTCCCCACCCCAGGCCCCTGAGCACCCCTCCCCACCCCAGGCCCCTGAGCACCCCTCCCCCCCACCCCAGGCCCCCTGAGCACCCCTCCCCACCCCAGGCCCCTGAGCACCCCTCCCCACCCCAGGCCCCTGAGCACCCCTCCCCACCCCAGGCCCCTGAGCACCCCTCCCCACCCCAGGCTCCTGAGCACCCCTCCCCACCCCAGACTCCTGAGCACCCCGCCCCACCCAGGCCCCTGAGCACCCCGCCCCACCCCAGGCCCCTGAGCACCCCTCCCCACCCCAGGCCCCTGAGCACCCCTCCCCACCCCAGGCCCCTGAGCACCCCTCCCCACCCCAGGCCCCCTGAGAGTTGGGAAGGGGGACACGGGCCCAGAACCCAGGGAGGCAACAAGGGGACACCACTGCAGAAGGGAAGACATCTTCAAACCCCCTGCTCAGATCAGAGAGACATCGCTCACCTCCTGACAGATGGAGTTGATGTCGGCACCTGAAATCTTATCTGGCCGGGCCACATCTGCAGCAGCTGGGTTAAAGAACGCTTTCCTCACATGGCGGGGTCAGTTCTTAGAAGTGCATATTGTCCTGGTCAACACCCCTCTTCCCTGGCTTCCCCTCTACTCAAATCGTGGTGACGACAAAGACCCAAACTCCACTCCCTGCTGGGTCCCGTCTCTCACTTCTGAAGGATACAGTCTTCCAGGTCGACCTCCTCAGAGAGGTTCATCTTGCTGGTGATGGTGGAGAAAATCAACCTCTTCTGGCGACGGTCGGGGAGCGGGAACTCGATTTTCCGGTCCAGGCGTCCTGGCCGTAGCAGAGCCGGATCCAAGGTGTCTGCTCTGTTTGTGGCCATGATTACCTGGCACGGGCAGGGACTCGCTCAGGCTTCTGCTGTCCCCACACCCTCTTTTCCTGTCGTGACATCTGGCCCTCAGGAGCTGAGCCCTGTGTCCCCCAGTCCCTCTCCATTCCCACCCCCTGCCAATCCTGAATCCTAAACCTTCACATTGACGTTCTGGTCAAATCCGTCCATCTGATTGAGCAGCTCCAGCAGGATCCTCTGAACCTCCCTGTCAGCTGAGAGAGACACAGCCAGTCCGGAAGGCAGCCTTTGTCGAGCCCGCACCAGACCCAGGCCACTGGGGCACTACTCACCTCCTGTCTGGGCATCAAATCTCTTGGTGGCGATGGCGTCGATCTCATCTATGAAGATGATGGCGGGCGCGTTCTCCTTGGCCAGGCGGAACACGTCCCGGACCATGCGGGGGCCCTCACCCAGGTACTTCTGAACAAACTCTGAGCCCACCACACGGATAAATGCAGCTGAAGTCAGAATGAGGGGGTTAGAATGGGGAGCGCCCTCCTCTGGGGTCTCCTGCACTTTAACTGGCCCTGGGCATTGCAGAGATGTCCTTTTCTTGGATAACTCCCCTGGTGGCGGCATAAGGCACAGGGTTGGGTCCCCACATCCAGCCACTGCGCATGCCTCACAACGACAGAGAAGCCCCAATCACAAACCCTGCATATACATGTCATGGGGGGGGGGGGGCGACAGAGAAGCCCCAATCACAAACCCTGCATATACATGTCATGGGGGGGGGGGCGACAGAGAAGCCCCAATCACAAACCCTGCATATACATGTCATGGGGGGGCTTAAAAAAAAAAGTATCAGAATATTAAATCCAAAACAAAAACGAAAAGCCCCCAATCTCCAGAACCCATGCAAAGCCATTTAACACCACAGAAGTGCCTGTAGACTAAGATGTTAGCGGCCTGGCCAACAGCACCAAGTTCACGTCTGCTCTGTGAACCATCCTCGTGTGTCTGGAGAAGGGATCTTGACATCCAGCCCAGCCTTGCCTAGGAGTGACTGTAGCCAGGTTGGCCTTGACCTTGTAATTGTCCCGTTGCAAGCTCGGCAGTGCTGAGATCACACATCTTTGCCTGTCTCTGAACCACTTTTTCACATCCTGGAAAAGTCTTCTCGTATAAGTGACAGCTGGCAGCAAGGCCGAGGCAGGTTTGCTCTGGGCCCTCCACCTGCCCTTGTTTCCTGGGGAGTGTACAACTGCATGCTGCGTGGAACACACTCCGGGGACTCTTTCCTGCCACGGCAGCAAGGAGACATAACTCATGCACACGGACCAAGTAGGAACTGAGCAAGGCTGCAGGCGTGGCCCGACATTCCCTTCAAGCCTACACTTCTCATCTGGCTGAATATATCAAGAGGTACCCACTTTCCTGCATCACCTTGGGGCTCACCACACATCCTAACCTCATGTCCTAGACATACCCTCACCACTTTCCTTTGTGCCCAAGAGAAACCCCATCTCTGGAGTGGCTTACACGACTCAGCTCAGTCTCCTGGCCTGCATCCACCCTCCCCACCCTCCTGTCAATCTCTTAGGTGGTTCTGCCTCCGCCATCCCTCCCACCTGCCCTGGAGCACTCTCGGCAATTAGTCGCCACTGCAACAAGTAGGTGAAGTCTTTTGTTTGTTTGTTTGTTTTTTGAGACAGGGTCTCTCTGTGTAGCCTTGGCTGTCCTGGACTCACTTTGTAGACCAGGCTGGCCTCGAACTCATAGCGATCCCCCTGCCTCTGTCTCCTGAGCGCTGGGATTAGCAGGACTTTCTTTCTCCACGGAGACAACTCACTCAGGGACTTTCCCATTTCTACACCCCTGCATCCTCTTCCCGATTCACTCAGAGCAGAAGAGCCCCTCAATCTGTCTGTTCCCAGCCAAGGCCGCCTGTCTGGGTAGAACAGACAGTAGCGGGCCGCTGCAAACTGTAAAAGCTGTCTACTCTCCGGTTCAGAGTACCTTAGCAATGTCAACTTCCTGCTTTTTGTAACTGCTGTGACTGTGGGGACATGAAGTAGCATGGAAGAGGGCTACAGAGGAACTTTCCAGAATCACTTTCTCTAAAATTATCTTCAGGGAATACTTGAATTAAAAAAAAAAAAAAAAAGTTTTAAGGTAGCAGAATTCTTGAATTCCAAATATAACACAAAGCTTTATGATTTTATTACTACCTTCGTAAACAGCCAGCCATTCTCTTACCAAAGCAGGAGAAATGTATCCTCTGTACCATCTGTCTTGCTTACACATCCCTCTGTCTCACTGAGCTCAAGGAACCAACGGAGTATCAAGAGCCTGCGGTTTGAGGTCAGAGGTCTTGGCATCAAATCCTAGCACTACAGCTGGTCAGCTGGTGACCTTGAACAAGCTATAAGCCTGCTTTCTTATGGGAGCCATTTTGTTTTCTACAGGGCTGCAATAGTCAGGATTCACAGGCGATACCCGCTTCAGTGCCCAAAGCTACCCCTAAGTGGGATTCGATACCATCACCACATGGTGAAAGGCCAGGGGACAGGACAGACGGTGCCACCACAAACTCTCATCAGCCTACCCTGGCTCTTTAATAACCCAGGAACTTCCCTTAGGTCTCTCTCAGAGCAATCTTGCATTTCCACAGCTGGTGTTTAAATCTCCCACTGTCTGTAGCCCCTCCTCCATCTGCTTTTGCTGTCAAAAGATGTCAACTAAGCCACCTCCGCCATCAAAGAGAACACCGAGCCCTCAGGTAACTGCTCTGCTCCCTTGGCCTCTTTGCCAAGACAGCATCTTCCCTCACCTTCTCCTTCACCCTGATCCTATCATCTCTCTTTATGTGTACCACCAGTGTCTCCAGGCAACTAACTCTTCCTAAAGGCACCAGCACCTACCCCTCCCAGCCATCCCCCTACCCCACTTGCCCCAGGAATGGACACTTGCTTGCCACAGCCTCTCAGGAACTCGAGCTCCCAGGCACATGGCAGGCACTCAACAGTCAGTCAGTGTGGACCAGTGCCATTTTCTGAAAGGTATACACAGCTTCTGGAGGAGAGGAGAAGATTCCATGTGTCCTGCTAGCCCTGTGGCTTTTACTCATCACCGCTGTTACCATTTTTACTTCTCTGTTTAAAGCCCTGGCTCACACCCATAAACATGACCTCAGAGGACAGACACTGATGACCTCCACAGCTCCACGCACAGCACAATGAAAGCGGGACGGTACATCCGTGCCTTACGTTTCTGGCTGAATGTTCCCTGGTCATGAAATCTCTGCCCCTCAGTGAACCCAATGCTCCCCCACTCCAGTTCACCTCTCTGTCCTGTGGAAGACAGCAGTCACCTCAGGGTGCTCACACCGGGGACTCGGGACTGCTCTGAATCACCTTTTGCCAACCACACCTGGGAAATCTCAGCGCTGCCACCCTTCACCATCCACACCATCCACGCCAGAGCATGCAGCATGAGGCGACTGTATCAGGGCCCCTCAGTTTCTTGTCTTTTGATCGGCTGCCAGATTCTTTTAGACTAAAATCATCTAAGTTTTTATAATCAGGCACCTCACAATCTCTTCAGCCTCACCGCCTGTGTGCGGCAGCCACTCACCAGGAAAACCCCACAGCCTGAGTCTGCTCTAGTGGCACCTGCAGTCTGCCCACTAGTCTCTAATGCGCCCTCCCACCTCTGGGCCTTCCTTTCCTGACCTAAATTCCTTCTCGCACTCTCCGTGCCTGGCAGGCTCCTCCTCACACCTTGCTTCCCCTGGGAACCACTTCCTGAGAGGCCCATGTGGGATGGACAGCACGTCCAGGACACTGTCGCAGTCCACCGCACTTCCCGAGAGCACTCTGTGGCCTGTCCCCTCCCTGGCCTTATCTCTTAAGCACTTGCCCCAGTGGCTTCAACCCAGCAATCAAGTTGATAACCACTGAGTCTGAACCCACATAAGAATTACAGTGCAGGGCTGGAGAGGTGGCTCAGAGGTTAAGAGCATTGGCTGCTCTTCCAGAGGTCCTGAGTTCAATTCCCAGCAACCACATGGTGGCTCACAACCATCTATAATGAGATCTGGTGCCTTCTTCTGGCCTGCAGGTGTACACGCAGGCAGAGCACTGTATACACAATAAATAAATACATCTTTAAAAAAAAAAAAAAAAAAGAATTACAGTGCATTATTTCACTAACTCCTCATAAGCACCCTATGGAATTACAATGGGATTTGTCTATTTGCTTGGTTATTTGGGTTGTTTGCTTGTTTGTTTGTGTGAAAAGGGTCTCACAAGGTAGCCCAGGATAGCCTCAAACTCTTATCTTACTGCCTCAGGCTCTTGAGTTAGAACTAAGGCTATTGGCCAGCATGTCAGATGGACTTATTAAATTCTATTTTACCTTATTAAGATGGGGTGTCATTATTTAGCATCAGCCAGTCGGGAACTCCCCATGTAGACCAGGCTGGCCTTGAACTCACAGCAACACAGCTGCTTTGAGACCTCCTGGGAGCTGGGATTCGAGGTACGCGACACCATACCTGGCTCATTAGTTTTTAATTTTGAGAAAACTGAGGCACAGTGAGGTCAAGAAACCTGCCTGGGACTGTACACCCAATAAGAGGCCCGCTGCCTGGGTTACATCCCCAGAGCCTGTATTTACAGATACCAAGTTATGCCATTTCCTACGGAACTTGGGGGCGCAGGAGGCGAGGTGAGGAGAGCGCCGGGGAAGCAATGAGAGGCCTACCTGTCGTGTGATGGGCCACAGCCTTCGCTAACATTGTCTTCCCACAGCCAGGTGGGCCGTACATGAGGACACCTCGGGGAGGGTCGATGCCAATCTGAAAGAAGCGGGCAAAGGATGAACCAAGGCCTCCCATCACCGCCCCTAAGCCCAGCAAGGCCTCTCCCTGCTCTCCCTGCCCCGCCACCTCCTCCCCCTCACCTGCTTGTAGAGCTCGAAGTGCGTAAGTGGGAGTTCCACGGCCTCCCGCACTTCCTGCTTCTGGATGTCCATGCCTCCGATGTCCGCATACATCACATCTGGCTTCTGGTCTGGTGGGAGAGTGGAGCTGGGGCTTGCGGCTTGGCCCACGGGGTCCCCTTGAGACTCCCAGGGCCCTGGGCGTGCCCCTCCCCCCTCACCTGAGGTAAGCATCATGATGCTGCTGTCAGCCTCAGGAGGCAGGACGTCCACCAGGGCGTTGCTGTGTTTGTGCAGGGCCACTGAGGCATTGGGTTTGAGCAGTTCCCGGTCAATGGTACTTAGGATGCGCACGTAATAGTTAGATCCTTTGGAAAGGGGACGGGAAGGAGCAAGGGAATGTGGAAAGGGCCAGAGGCTTGACATCACCCCTTCCCCACTTCCCTCTACACCACAGCCACCACTTTCTAAGGTGTTCATCCCCTCCTAGCCTCCAGCCTTGCCTCCTCTGACCCACCCCCATGCTTATACTAATGACGTCCTCCTTTGTCTCCAGCCCTGATTCTCTCCTGAGGTCCAGCTCTCCTGGATGCCCTGGGGTGTCTTCCAATGTGTCCCAACAGATTCTTGTATTTCTCTCTAAACTGTGCTGTTCCTACTGGATCTGTTTCATGGGTACCCGCTGTCCTTGAGTTCCCAGCCAGAGGACTAAGCCTCACGCTGAACCCCTCTCTCCACCCTTTCGGGGGGGGCCACCTCATTCAATGTGACTTTCCACCCAACCTCCCCAATCTATTCCACTAATCCCTCCCCTGCTCTCACCTACCCCCGCCACCAGACCCTGCCCCCATCTGGCCCTATCTTCTAAGTCTGCGTGAGTTCCTGGTTACCAGCCTCCATGCCTCTTCTCCAGTCTACTCCCTGCAGTTACGCTGAGTATGTAGGGCAAGACCTGACGGTATAGCAGCCTACTAGACATCTCCCGCAACAACCTAACTTCCGGTCGCTGCCTCCTCCAATCACACTGCTATCTCAGGGAGCCCCCACGTCATAAGGTAAGATACCGGAAACAACAGCCAGTGTTGGCAGGGCAAGGATTTATGCTAATTAACAGCAGTTACTGCGTGGCAGCCCTCAACAGGGCACGAAGCCTTCAAAGCGCTCCCAGAGCTTTCACACGGCAGCTCCAAATCCAGCAGCGGTTGTGAAATTAACTTGGGGTGGGTGGGGGGTGGGGGTGGGTTGCACTTTTGTTTGTTTTAACATATGTAGTCCTGGAACAATCTTATATAGACCAGGCTCGTCTCAAATGCACAGAGATCACTGAGACCCTCCTGCCCCTGCCTTCTTGGTACTGAGATTAATGGTGTGCACCATCATACCTGGCTGGTCAAACTCTTACATATACGCACACCCAAGAACTGAGAGGCAGAGAGAGACATTCAGGAAATAAAACATACATCCACTTTTGAGTTTGTCAATACTCCGGTCGTTACATCACACACACACACACACCCCTCACCGCCCCACCCCCAACCTTCCCTACCACTCACCTGTGGTCGAGCCCACAATGGCTGTGTTCTGATCCACAGCCTCCAAAAACTGACCAATGACCAGCGGGATGCTCTGGATGCGCTTCACTTCCTCCTGGGCGTGGAGGAATTCCTTTTTCAGATTCTTCTGCTCGTCCTTGATGTACTCCTCCTGCACCTCCAGGAACTCCAGCTCCTGCTGCAGCTTCTGTCCCAGAGAGAGAGAGAGCAAAGGGTTGGCTGCCAGCGGCCCTGCTGGGCCACAGCGGAAGGTGTGTGTGTGGGGGGGGGCGGCAGCAGGTGACGGGAACCCCCTGCGCAGGACCCAGGTTAGGGTGGAACACAACCTTGTAGCGACTGTACAGGTCCTCCAAGTCCTCAGGTTCAGGCCCCAGGAAGGACAGGCCGGTCTGGGGCCGAGACACAGACAGTGCTGGGATCTCATCCTGTAAGACAGAAGAAGAAAACTGGGTGCCGGAAGTGGGAGAGTCATCTCACGAAATCAGCTAGTGACTCCATTTCACCACGAAGCCACTCTGCCTCCAGCACCTGACACGATTCAATTCCTCTAAATAAACACGGGAATTGCTCAATCCCCCGTGCAGGTTCCTATTGTCAGGCCCCTTAAACAAAACTTCGTCCGCCACCGTCTCCTCCCCGTCTCCTTATATAACGCCCCTAACAGGGATGCAGATATTACAGCAATTGCACACCAGATCCCAGCATCCCACTCGCCCCACATGGGTTTTAAAGTCAGTGCACACATTCCAAGTATCATTACCCAGTCCCCCCCCCGCCCCCAAAACCTTTCATGTCAGACTCCCAACTCACATTACAAGGCCCAAAGGTCACTCAGCCAAACCACAAATAATACTTCAACACGGCGCCTCCCCGTCCAAATCCCAACCACAGCCAGTCCGCTCAGCCACTTGCCCGCGGACATACCTAGGCCACGGGGTCCCACACATCACTCCCCACTTGGTCCAACCCCCAAAACCGAAAGAAAAGCTATGAAGCACAGCTATCCAGGCCTCGAAACGGCCCAGTCGTAAAAAGAGTCTTTAAGTCGAACGCCACTTTGCTCCCGCTCTGCTTTTTGAGCTCTGACAAGCACGGCTACCCAGCCAGGCCACGGGAACCACTCCAAGCTCTCCACCGGGGGCCTCTGAAAACCACCCAGTGTCCCCGATCTAAGAATCCCGGAAACCAAACAGCACCCCGACCCCAGCCCTAGCACGCGCCAAAAAAAACCCAGATTCCCACCGCACCTGAATTTTCTCCACCAAAATGCCTATCTCCTCCATAGTGACCAAGCCGGCCTCAATGCAGCCGGGCTAGTCACGGCTTCCGCTGACGCCAACGGAAGTCCTCCTCACAGAGCATCTTGGGAAACGTAGTTTTAAGTTATCTCCGAGGGCCGACCGGACGGGCCCGGAGAGCAGGAAGGGCGGGAAAGACTTGGTCCCCGCCCCCTCCCCCAGGGCTCCGCCCCCAGGACGCGTTCCTGCGCCGTGAGCCTCCCCCCCCCCCCCCCACGCGGGGTGGTTCGCGCGTGCGCAGTAACTCGTGCTCCGGCTCCATCTTGCTCCGCGGGAGCTCGGCCTCGGTGAGAAGTTTCTTTCTCCACAGTAGGTGGCGCGGCTGCGTCGCTCTTAAAGAGACTCAACGGGAAATTTAGCGGAGCTGTAAAGAAACCCGAGGCGCTCGCTCCTCTCTGCCCGCCGCCTGCATAGTGGAGCTGAGGCCACCGAACGGTGGGGGGCTCGGGGGGAGGGGAGAAGGCGGGAAACGGGGAGCCCAGCCAATCAGATCGCACCGAAGCTAGAGAAACCGAGGCAGCCGCGGCTTGCAGGTCTATGTCAGGCCCCGTTGGAACCTTTTCTTTTTTTCTCCGTTCCCTTGCCTTATTCTTAATTTTGCTTTTGGTGGCCGCAGAGATGGCTCAGCGTTTAAGAGCACCTGCCGCTCTTCTAGAAGGCCCGAGTTCGGTTCCCAGCGCCCACGTGGGGACCCTCACTAGCATCTGGCTTCCGCAGGCACCTGCGCCCAAGCACACATCGCCACTTGCAGACACACACACACACACACACACACACACACCTGTACACATGATTTAAAATAATAGAAATACATCCTTCTTGAAAGGGTTTTATACTTAATTACGTGTGCATTTGTATATCCGAGTGTGTTTGCGCACATGGATTCTAATACACTCGGAGGACGAAAGAGCCTGCGGCACTGGAGTTACCTGTCAACTTACTGTTGTTTCTTTTCTTGTTGCTGGTGCTGGAGTTTGGGGGGGCGGGGGTTGATATCTAAACAAGCCCAGCTAAAATTCTTAGTGTGTATCTTGTTCTCTTTTACAGAGAAGTGAACAGGTGTCAAGCCCGGAAGTCACTTGAGCAACGGGCAGAAATGGCAAAGCAGGGTTGGAACCTTAGACCTGTGTTCCTGGTACCAGGGACGTACACCACCATGCTGCGTAACGGCCACAGCCTTTGTTAAGTAAACTTTTTTTTTTCTTTTTGCTTTTTAATTCGAGCATATATAGGTAGCAGGCACAAATCGTTACTGTCCAGCTACACAAGTCCGCACACACTGAGCTCCCTGGGTGTTGTGTGTGGTATGGAGAGTCCTACGGTCGCCGTGAGGAAAGGCGCCTTCCTTCCCCTACACCAGTTGAAGAATTAAGACAGGAAAACAGGCCGGGCGTGGTGGCGCACGCCCTTAATCCCAGCACTCGGGAGGCAGAGGCAGGCGGATCGCTGTGAGTTCGAGGCCAGCCTGGTCTACAAAGTGAGTACAGGATGGCCAAGGCTACACAGAGAAACCCTATCTTGAAGAAAAAAAAAAAAAAGACAGGAAAACAGTCAGCACAAAGTAAAAAGCAAAGCTGGCAAGCAATCAGATATCCGAGGAAGGGAGACCTGCGACTTTATTAAGGGAGGGCGGTTGGGCTTTCATTTGGGTTTAGGGTGTCCCACCGAGTCCCACCGCCTCCTTCTCTTCCGTTGATGTTTTTGTGCCACCTTCTCTGGCGGGCCTCTCTTGGCCTCCGCTGGCATGGAAATAACTGAGTTGTTGATTGGCTGAGGTAAGAGTGGGCACCCCAGCACCCACTCCTCCTCGTGGTGTTACAGGCGTAGAGAAGGCCACAGTACATGGAGAAATGGAAACTTAACTCCTGGGCCAAACACCACCAAGAAATGGAAACTCATTACTGTTGGAGGAAAAAAAAAAAAAAAAAATCAGGCCGGGAGTAGTGGCGCACACCTTTAATCCCAGCACTCGGGAGGCAGAGGCAGGCGGATCGCTGTGAGTTTGAGGCCAGCCTGGTCTACAAAGCGAGTTTAGGACAGCCAAGACTACACAGAGAAACCCTGTCTCGAAAAAACAAAACAAAACAAAAAAAAACCATTTAAAAACTGTGGGCCTAGGTCCTTATCCTGTCTTTCAGTTTTGAAGGAATGTGTGTGTGTATAAATATCTACATACATGTACATATCAGAAATAGCAAAGAACAGATAAACAGAAGTGGCGGGTCGGTGACGCCACCATCAGTGCAGCTCGAATCCCCACCGGAAAGTCCCGGGTGGAGCAGAGTGTGGAGTTGGGTTCCAAGCCTTCCAAAAACAAAAAATACACTGATACCATCGTCAGATTGGGTGCTTCCAGTCTCACTCATCAGAAGTGACTTGGCAAAGTCCCGTGGAGGCAGCCAGCTGGACCCACCTCATCGAGAGATGTGGGTGGGATGACATGTCCTCTCAGGTGAGGCTTCCAAGGAAAAGAAGACAGGCAGCAGCAAGTAGGTAACATCAAAGCTGGCGCTTCTGGCCACCCAGCAGACACCGCTGCTGCGTGATGGTGAGTTCCAGCCACAGACTCGACAGCGGCCGCCTCTGGTGGACGTTGCACACTTTCCAGCAGCTCACAAAGGGCACAGTGGCTCGCTGCTGCTGTTATTGTACACTGGATCTTTTAGCATGGGGGAGCAGTGTGCATACTACAGCTTAATAGCAAAGTACCAAATAAACAGACTCCGTAGGCCGGTGATGCCGCATCAGTGCAGCTCGAACCCCCACCAGAAAGACCCCTCGGGTGGAGCAGAGTGACCTCTTGGGTTCCCAGGGGTTCCAAAAAGAACAAACGCAAGCAACACACTGATACCATTGTCAAATTGGGTGCTTACAGCCTCACTTATCAGAAGTGGCTCGGGAAGCCCCGTTGAGGCAGCCAGCTGGACCCAGCATCTCGTGGAGAGACGTGGGTGGGACAACATGTCCTCTCAGGTGAGGCTTCCAAAGAAAAGACAGGCAGCGGCAAGTAGGTAACATCGAAGCTGGCGCTTAATTAAGTTGCTGGCAGCAGTGGGCAAATGCTGATAGCTTCCTGGCGGGGGCTTGCAGCTACCATGTAAGTGGGGGCTAGGACTGATGGCTCCTCGCAGGGCCTTCCTTGGGTGGTGGCAAGCATCCAAAAAAAAAGAAAGGAAATAAGGAGAGAAAAGAAGTACACACATTTGCGCTTGATGATAGTGTAAGTCAGACTCCAGCAGGTAGGTTCCAACAAGCTGCTGCTTCCAAGCTTCTCTTACTTTGCACACACGCACACACACACACACACAGGTGCACACACACGCGCACGCACGCACGCACACGGTGCAACACACTCACATATTGGATGGTTGGAAATGGATTCCAACAACCTTACACACATGCGTATATACACACATACACACATCTTGGTGGATGAAACAAACTCCAAAGAGCGAATTCCTTTATTATTTCTCCCACAGCTTGTACGTCCCAGGAAGATCTTCCAAGCAGTACAAAACTCACAATATGGTTGCATTCTATTTTTCTTTAAGTGAAAGATTACAGTGAGTCTATGTGAGGAAGACATGTTCCTCGGCGCCTTCGCAGCATCAAATGTTTTACATATTAGGGCCAAGGAACAAACGTGAGAACCAAGTTATGTGCAAGAACGCAGATACATTTGTGACTTAGGCAACGTGTTACGGATGTCAACAGAGTATAAGCAAGCAAGGGAATTTCTTAACCCAGCTTTTCTTTACTGGCAAGCTGCAATTTGTGATTACAAAGAAATAATTATCTTAAGACATAATCTTATAAAAAAAAATCGTACAAGAATCACAAATCTAAACTTCTCTATAGAAACCAATCAGCTATTCCTACTTTAAATCCTAAAGGTGCTCATCTACTCATTAATAATTTCCATTATATCAGGAAGCTGAGGGCAAAATAAGTATAAGAAATCAGTCGCCTTGAAGTCCAGCTTCAGCGAGAGAGCCGCGGCAGCCAGTGCTAATTGGGGCATTGCCTTTGCTCACCAACCTCAAGGAGTCCCTGGCTTTACTATTAAGAGTGCACTTCTTTTTCAACTTGTTCCCTAAGGTTTTCTACATCAGAGCCGCTAGCAAAACTGTCTTTACCTTACTTTGCTAAACAATCTGTCTTTCCAAATTCCTTCTAAGGGTGGTGGTCGTTGCTAGCAGTCTCCATCTGCAGGTTCTTGTCAAGGCTAGTGGTTGAACCTGAAATGCCTGAAAGAGATTAAGCCTTGTTTTCGTGAGTGCTAACGCCACTGCCCAGTGAGGGGCTGGCAGCCCCTTTATAGTGCTCACACAGTTCATATATGGAGGCTTATGAGGACCGAGGGTAACAAGCAGAGCCATGCTGCCTAATGGCATGAAGCCCTCTGGACACTTAGTTCTCAGGAGGAAGCCTCCCCAAGACACGCACATCATGGCTATGCTAAGCAGCAGACCCTCGGGAGGCAGAGGCAGGTGGATCACTGTGAGTTCGAGGCCAGCCTGGTCTACAGAGTAAGTCCAGGACAGCCAAGGCTACACAGAAAAACCCTGTCTCGAAAAACCGGGAAAAAAAAAAAGTTCTAGAGCTCTTTTGCTGTTCTTCCTGCACGGCCCCCAACAGAACTTTCTGTGTAGACCGGGCCGACCTGGAGCTTAGAGATCCACCTACCTCTGCCTCCTGAGGGCGTGCGCCACCACACCGGCTACACTAGGTATTTTTAAGTATGTCACATATACCACTGGATTGAGTCCTCAGAATGGTGCTTGAAATGAGAACTCTGGTTTTCCTATGTCCTTGGGCCCTACGTTGGGAAGGCAGGCTCGGGAAGTGAAGCAACTTGCCAAGCAGCAAGTAAGACACAGGGATGGCACTAACATCAGAGTCCTGAGTCTTAGCATCTTTTGATAGTTCCTATCGATGTGCCAGAAATCTTGCATAGGCAAGCCTATCTTCTTCAACAATGAGTAGACCCAATGCTCTCTCAGGAGTTTTTCAAGCCAGACCTGAAGAGTCCAGCCCGATCTAAGGATGACCAGCTTCTGTTTAAATTTCCACTACCTCAGAAATGTGCTCAGCCCTCCTGGTGGAGAATGTCCCCAACTATTGTTAGCCGGCTCAGAAAACCGCGCCTTTTCATCCCACCCACACCCTTTCTCCTCCCTCGCCTTTTTCTCCCGCCTGCGCCGTTACTTAGCCAATCGTTTTAAAGGTCAACTAACTAATCATGTTTGTACTAATCATGGCCTGCTAGTCCTGCTTCTGTGAGGGTATGAAAAGCCCTTGCTCCTGCTCTTCGGGGTCTTCCGACTCTTCTGAGCTTGATGGACCCCGGCGTGTCAGCTCAATACAATTCCCTTGCTTTTGCGTCAACTCTGGACTCTGGCTCTCACGGGCTTGCAGGAATAGACTCAGCGATCAGAGTCTAGCAGACCCACCTTTCTGTATCCTGTATTATTAAAACCTACCCTCCCACTCCCCAGAGCAGCCCATAGGGGACACTTAACACAGGAAACCTCGCACCAGGAAACCTCATTTAACTTCTCTTCAGGTGCAAGCCCAGGGCTGGCTTTCTCCCTGTCCCACCACCATCTAAAAGAAATCCAGACTAGTCTCACAGTTGGGACTTGGGTGCCTGGGGAGAGGCTCGGTGTGCAGCAGCAGATAACCAAGGAAGTGGAGATTGCCAGGCTGACTGAGAAGACAGCCCTCATCCTCAGGAAGAAGTTAGCACCCAGCCCCAGTGAACACCGCCATGCCAAAAGGTGCCGTCATTGTTGCTAGGGCTGGTGTTTCAGGAGAAGCTCAGAGCTGAGGACTGGAGGGGAAGTTCCGCGGGGGAGTGCTTGCCTACACCCGCTGGTACCCAGAGCACCTGCAAATTGACTCTCAATGAAAATCTCTGAACCTTAAAATGTTGATGTTTAGTTTAAAACTTAACAGAATACCATGCAGGTTAAAAGAGAAGCATGCGTGTGCTTCAATCACAGTTCACCTTTTGTCATCATCCGGGTTTTCCAACCTACCAGGATGTCGTGGTAAGCTCTGTGGTTAGCAACTAGAACTTCTTTAGACTGCATTCTAAACTCTTCCACATTCCTCCAGAAAATCAATTCCAGAGGACTACCAACTACATGGTCAGCCTTGTCACAGCAACAGCCCCAATTCCAGGTTTTTTTCATTGCTATGATAAAAACAACTCATGAAAACGTTTTTCTTAGCTCATGGTATAAGGGAATAGTTTGTCCCAGTGGAACCATATGGTGGAGAGTCACATTGCAGCCACAGTCAGCACATGGGGACATGGATGCTGGCGCTCGGCTTACTCTCTCTATTCCTTTTTACTCAGTCTGGGCCCCCAGCATGAGTGATGCCATCAGCATTTATGGTGGGGGTCCCAGACTGAGTAAAAAGAAATAGTTAAAAACGCTCTGGAAGTGCCCTCACAAACGTGCCCTAGGCTGTGTTTCCTAGGTGATTCTAAATCCAGCCCAGTAAACAATGAAGAGAGATGATTACAAATCATAATGTGAAAAAAAAAGAAAACGAATAGCCTGGAATGGTGGTAAATTCCTTTAATTCCAGCACTCGAGAGTCAGAGGCAGACAAATCTATGTGAAATTGACGCCAGCCTGACGTACACAGCGCGCTCCACGACTGCCAAGGCTGGGTAAAGAGACGCCGCCTCAAAATACAAAACAAAACAAAAACAAAAAAAGGAAAAGAGATAAGAAGAAAGGAATACCAATATTCTTGCTGAACATGGATGAAAAAAAAAAAAACCTAAACAGGGATGCAAGGATGGTTGAACAGATACAACACAGCACATTAACAGAGTGAATGACAGCACCATTAAGCTCATTTCAACAGACGCATAAAAGGCATTTGACAGAATCGACATCTCTCATGGTAAAGGACTGAGCAAGGCCGTTGAGATGGATCAGTGGGCACAGGCCCTGTCACATAAGCCTGTCGATCTCAGTCTGATCTCCAGAATGCAAGTAATAGTGAAAACAGAACCAACTCTACAAGCTCTGAACCATTTGGAAGGCAGCGAGAACATGAGTGGAAGGAAGAGATATTAAACTTCAGGAAAAACAACTGTGAATGCCTAACAATAGCTACTAGGTTAAGTAAACTTACATTTTTTTTCATTTTCTTTTAAACTTCAAGCTTTGTGCGTGCAGTGCCTGAGGTTGTCTTCTGTCCTCTACACTTGCCGTCGCATGCATGCATTCACACATCACAGAATGAAGTGTGTGTCTCTCAGCATAAGTATCATAAATGACAGGTCAATGTCTAATGTAATGAGTGGAGCAAAATTGAAAGCTTCTGAAGATGGGAGCTGAGAGTAGGATGCTGGCTTTCATCATAGGGCAAGAGAAAGAAATCACCGACATAGAAAGTCAAATAGAGCCGGACGGTTGGTGGCGCACCTGGGAGGCAGAGGCAGGCGGATGACTTTGAGTTCGAGGCCAGCCTGGTCTACAAAGTGAGTCCAGGACAGCCAAGGCTACACAGAGAAACCCTGTCTTGAAAAAGCAAAAAACAAACAAACACAAAGAGTCAAATTGGTATTCTTTGCAGGTGATTTTATATATAGAAAAATCTCAGGTCCTGTGGGGAGCCATGCTAAATTTAGCCATATTAGAAATCCCGTGCTTAGGCTGCGCCCTGTGACCTTCGAGTTGTTGACCCTTGCTGAAGGAGGTCTTGTATTCTGGGCTATCTTTGGATTGTCTACCCAGAGAAATAAGGAAGTCCTGACAGGGATCTACCCAGAGGATTAAGGAAGTTCTTACAGGTGATTGTCTTCTTGCCTGAGGGCTAGGGAAAGTGAGCTCAGCATAGATCCTGTTGACCTTGCTATATAAAGCCTTACTCATCTGCATTAAAGAGAGTCTTGATCAGAAATTTCCAGACTCAATTTTCTCACGTCTCTGTTCGCACTTTCAATCCGCACCCCCTCTTTCAGGTGAACCCCAGTTCGATTTGTCCTGTGGGCTGGGACAAGGTCCCACCCCTAAAGGGGCCCATTAGAACTAACAAATGAAATTACAGAATATAAAATCTTAGAAAAATCAGCAACATTGGGCTGAGAGTATAACTCACTGTTAAGAGCACTCACTAGCCTTGCACACACAAGAACCTACATTCAGTTCCCAGAAAGAACACGCACAGTTCATTAGCACTGCTGTACGCCAGAAATAAACAAACTAAAATAGATCAAGAAAGTAATAGCTAACACCATGTTTTAGAGGTCACCTGGTGTGGCCCTGTGGGGCTGGGACCACTGGGGCAGCTCTCGGCACCTGGCCACGGAGACGTGCTCAGGACTTCATACATGCCTCAGCCTCTGCGTGATGGCTGGCAGGGAGACCAGGCCATCGTTTGCGAGGAGAACCGTGTGGTCATCCTTTATTCCAGACACATCTGGGACCCCACTTGCATGAACACGGACAAGGTTCTGTGCAGCATCGTAGAGAAGAAATGGAAGATAGCGGGAGATGTCCCTCATCTTGTGTGAGTCCTGTTTGGATATCCCAGCTGTTTTAAAGCAAATGATGTTGGTGTCACTTGTGCTTTGTGG
Source organism: Acomys russatus (assembly GCF_903995435.1). NCBI lineage: Eukaryota > Metazoa > Chordata > Mammalia > Rodentia > Muridae > Acomys > Acomys russatus. The sequence continues at coordinate 17,533,456 of NC_067155.1, forward strand.
CATCCTCTCTGCTTCTCCAGAGTCTAGAAGGCCTATCTTCCACCACTATGAACATCTTCCGTGCTCGGCCATATGACTCGATAAACACTCGACACTGCCACCTCCTTTGCCTCCCTGAGAACTACCAGATGGAGCACTATTTCTGTCACGGCCTCTCTTGGCCCCAGCTCTCCTACATTGCTGAGGATGAGGATGGAAAGTCCTCGTGGGGTACGTCCTGGCCAAGATGGAAGAGGATCCCGACGATGCCCCCTCACGGACATACCGCCTCACTGGCTGTGAAATGCTCCCACCGGCGCCATGGCCTGGCACAGAAGCTAATGGACCAGACCTCACAGGACTGAACGAGAATTTCAGTATGTGTCCCTGAATGTCGGGAAGAGCAACCGAGCAACCTTGCACCTGTACTCTAGCCAAAAGGTACGCAGCCGATTCAATAAGAGATTCTGTCTTAAAAAAAAAAAAATAAGGTTTGTGTAGGCTTAGATTTTCCAAGAACCTCCTTTATTTACGGCTCTTAAACACTTCTACCTCCTTTCCGACCCATCAACCCAGAGGTAGGAAAGAGCAAAGATAGGGGCAGAGGATGTGGACCTTTTTAGACAGAGTTCCTTGGGGGGCGGGGTCCCCTCCACTTTGTCAGGACACCACCGCCCAGTCAAACAGCAAACACGAAACAGCAACACGACTCAGTAACAGCAGAAGCCGCAAAACTCTGCCAAATCAGGTCGGCGCAAGTCAGCGGGCTCAGCTGGAGCTCCATGAGCAGCTCTACTGATGTGTTGGAAAACGACAAGGCGTAGCAATGCAAACGCGTCTCACAGGTCTGTTTTCTACTAACAGAGGTCACAAGGCTATCTTCAGCAGTGGGGAAACACTCCCACGTCCCATACTTGGGACCAAAACCAAACACACACACACACACACACACACACACACACACACACACACACACACACACACACTCACATTCACGTGACACAACTGAGTCTTCAAAGAAGCCAGAAACTTCCACTTCAGTTTGGAGAGCAACAGGCACTGTTCTCTCTAAACTCACACGCACACACACACATTCGTGTCATCGTGGTGTTAGTTGCCAGCTTTGCCAGGATCCAGAATCACCCAGGAGAAGAGCCTCTGGAGGTGCAGATGGGGAGCATTCGATTACACTAGTAGATGTGGGAATGCCCATCCTAACTGCAGATGAGACCCTTCCCAGGGCAGGGGATCCTGGACCATACGGCACAATGAAAATGCGCTTGTCGCCGGGCATGGTGGCGCACACCTTTAATCTCAGCACTTGGGAGTCAGAGGCAGGAGGATCACTGTGAGTTTGAGGCCAGCCTGGTCTACAAAGTGAGTTCAGGACAGCCAAGGCTACATAGAGAGACCCTGTCTCGAAAAACCAAAAAAAAAAAAAAAAAAAAAAAAAAAAAAAAAAAAAAAAAGAAAGAAAGGAAGAAAGAAAGTGCGCTTATCTCTCTGTTTCCTGATTGTGGATGGATTTAACCAGGTGCTTCAAGCATCTGCCACCTTGCTGGACTGTACCTTGAACTGTGAGCTATAATAACACTTCCTCCACCCCTGTTCTTTTCTTTCCTTCCTTCCTTCCTTCCTTCCTTTCTTCCTTCCTTCTCTTCAAAGACAGGGCCTCAGTGCGTAGCCCTGACCGGCCTGAGACTCAGAGGTCAAGCCGTCTCTGCCTCCTGAGTTCTGAGATTAAAGGTGCACACCATCCCCTGCAAATTCTTTTTCAGGTTGCTTTTGTCAACATGTTTTTCCACAGCAACACACGCACGCATGCACACACACACACACACACACACACACACACACACATGCACGCGCACACACACAGGTTTAGAGAAAGTAATCTCCAGCTTTCCCACACTTAAAGAATTATAAACAATTTTATGCACCCTCTCCCAGGAAACAGAAGAAAGGACATTTCTCCAACTCAATCTGAGACCAGCATGACCTTGACATCTACACCAAAAACATCGTAGAAGGAAGGCATGGAGCAGAGAGAACAGAAAATTATACAGTAGGTCTCATGAACTTAGATTTTAAGATACTTAGAGATGTTAATAAATTGAATCAAAGTATGCAAAAAGTATTTTTGATATATACTATATCTAAGTGCAGTTTCTTCCACGTATGCAAAATTAATTCAGTACTTAAAAAAAGAAGTTAGTGTAGTTTGCCATTTCAGCGAGTTACAGGAGCCATTTTCTGTGACACAGGAGAAGTGTTTGGTAAAACCTAACGTTCATTTGTGACAGCACTCTCAGCAAATTGGAAATAGGAGAGAACTGGCACTTCTATCAAAGCCTCTTAGCTAGGACTGTGTGTAGCAGTGAAAGAGTGAATGTTTCCCAGATTAGGAAAAAGTCAAGAACTGTTTGCTCTCACCATTCTAAGCACACTGCTAGAACTTATATCCCGCTCAATGGGGGGGGGGGGGGGGGGGGGGAAACAACCCAAGATATAACAAATAGTAAATAAAATAGAAAAGACTAAAACTGCCTCTACCTTTGGATCAAATAACTGCATTCAACAGTCCCACGACCTACTGAAAATCTGCTGAGATCAGTAAGTCCAACAGGTTTGGACAAAGGATGGCCCAATATGACAAAACTGAATAAATTTTTGTACACTAACAATGAAAGCATGGGAATCTGAAATTAAAAGCATAATTTCCCCCAGATAAAAGTTAAAATTTATTATTACATCTAAGGGAATAAGTAGAAGATTTATATTCTGAGAAATTTCAAAAAAACTGATGAAATCAAGATCTAAATAAATGGAAAAATATTGTACATGGATTAGATGACTCAATATTGCCACCAAAAAAAAAAAAAACCAATTCCAAAAACAATACTGACTGATAAAATCTACATTAAAACTAAGGATCTTTTTCATTCTTTGGAGTATTAAAAGCCAAGTCACAGAAAGGAGGGAAATATTTACAAAACATGCAACCAACAAACTGTTTATGTTCAGAGCATATACAGAATTCATCTAGTTCAGTAAGATAGGCAACGAAAGATACTGGGAAAGAAACTTGAATATGTGTATTACTGAAATCCCATTAAAAAGATCCAGGCGGCCAGTAAACATGAAAATGGGTTCAACCTCACTGACAAAGAAACACAAAGCTACAGGTCAGGCACCGGGGAGGGGGTCAGGTCAGGCACTGGAGAGGGAGTCAGGTCAGGCACCGGGGAGGGGGTCAGGTCAGGCACCGGAGAGGGGGGGTCAGGTCAGGCACCGGAGAGGGGGGCAGGTCAGGCACTGGAGAGGGAGTCAGGTCAGGCACCGGGGAGGGGGTCAGGTCAGGCACCGGAGAGGGGGGTCAGGTCAGGCACCGGAGAGGGGGGCAGGTCAGGCACTGGAGAGGGGGTCAGGTCAGGCACCGGGGAGGGGGACAGATCAGGCACTGGAGAAGGGGGTCAGGTCAGCCACTGGAGAGGGGGGTCAGGTCAGCCACTGAAGAGGGGGATCAGGTCAGCCACTGGAGAGGGGGTCAGGTCAGGCACTGGAGAGGGGGGTCAGGTCAGGCACTGGAGAGGGGGTCAGGTCAGCCACTGGAGAGGGGGGTCAGGTCAGGCCCTGGAGAGAGGGATCAGGTCAGGCACTGGAGAGGGGGGTCAGGTCAGGCACTGGAGAGGGGGGCAGGTCAGGCACTGGAGAGGGGGGTCAGGTCAGGCACTGGAGAGGGAGATCAGGTCAGGCACTGGAGAGGGGGGCAGGTCAGGCACTGGAGAGGGGGCCAGGTCAGGCACTGGAGAGAGGGATCAGGTCAGCCACTGTAGAGGGGGATCAGGACAGGCATTGGGGAGGGGGGTCAGCTGTTGATAGCAATAGCTGCTCTTGCAGAGGAGCCAGGCTTGGTCCCCAGCACCCACACAGTGGCTTACAAGCATCTGTAACTCCAGTTCTGGGGAAATCTGACAGCATCTTCTGCATGCCACAGGCTTTTGCCCATATGTGGTGCACAGACATATACACTCAGACACGGATATGCGAAAAAGTAAATGTTTAGATCCACACCACTACACTTTTAGGAAGCATTGGTGTGGCTCTGAAGCGACCACAATGGCTGCATACTGTGCGAATTAAAATCAGTACCTTAGTTTTGAAAAAATACTGACAGCATCTAAATATTAATCAGTGACCTGGAAAACTTACAGTTTACAGGAACTTCGCACTGTTTTCCAAAGAAATTGTATACATTCACCAAAAAACCATTAACTAGTTAACAACCTAAATGTTCATGGATACGTATATTTTAGTATAACTGAGTAACATGTTGCACTGAAAAATGAACTATAGTTACTTGGCCAAAGAAGCTTTTGACTGTAAATAGACGATCACAAAACAAGACAGACTCCATTTACACAGAATTGAAAACTAAAACAGCCAAAATAGTCACTACCCTTTAAGAGGCAGGGAGTGAACAGTGTTTGGGAGGGAACACAGTGAGGGTTTCTGGGATGCTGAAATGATCTTTCTGGAGACTTCACCTGGCCTTATAAACCTTTACCTGCAGCTTATAAGGGTGGGTTTATTTGAGAGGATTTAATGCGCTATATACATTTATGATTTGTTTACTCATTAATACTGCATCCTATTTTAATCAGATACTTAAAGAAATAGACTCACAGGTCACAGCAGAATAGTTGTCTATGGGGAAACTAAAGGCATGAGAGAGTAGATAAGGGACAGGCGGTGTGGGTGGGCAGCACAAACAAACACCCTAATGGGCAGAGGGACTGAGCCTGCACACGGAACAGCCCTGGTGTGGTGTGGTAGCTAGTGTGGCCGATGGGCACAGGTCCTCATTGGAAAATACACTCAATTAAAAAAAATTCAGCTCTTCGACTGCACTTGTCACACTTCCAACGCTCAGTAGCCGCATGAGTACAATAGCTCAATTGTCTACCACAGGCAAAGGAAAGTGTCTCTCAGCACACGATGTCCCATTGGACAGCAGGGGCAAACATGGTTTCTAAAAACCACCAGCATTCAGACCAAAGTAGCACAAAATCCGGGAGAAGGGGCGTCATGGAAGCCAAGACAGTTTCAAGAAGGAAACATTGATGTTTGATATTACAGAGGAAAAATCTGGAACCACATGGCAAGCACCAGGTCGCTGGAGAATACAACGCACTTTCTGGGCATGTGCGAAGTCAGATCCTGGGGTCCAGTAGGAAGAAACAAAGAAACTTCCAGCAAGACCTGAACTTAGCTGGACACAGTAATCCGTTGTCCTGTGCCCTGGCTTGTAGAACCCAGACAGGTAAGAACGTCCCCAGGGCCTGGAATAGTATGGCCCCGCTCACGGAGAGGCCCAAAGGTTCAAATGTAAACACCCATTGCTTAGGCTCAAAAGAACACTGCCATTGGCAAGATGGACAGAATCTTTCTGACCATAAGGAAGTGTTCCCAAAGCTTATTTCCGGTATAGTTAGTGAAATTCCTGGGAATATAAGTAATCTGTGGTAGGGCACAGGAGTGTATCATAATACAGACGCACACACCACACACACACACACACACACACACACACACACACACACACACACACACACACACACACACACACACACATGCTTTGAACCCTGAACGGGGTAACAGCCAAGGTCCCTGCGGGGGGTGGGGTGGGGTGGGCAGGCGGGGCGGGCAGTTTGCCAAGTTACAGGAAGACTTGCTCCACCACCCAATTTCTGAGGTCTCCATCTGCAGAACAGTCATCAAAGCATAGGCTTCTCTTTGGTTTCAGCCAGGGGGGCCGGATTAAGGCTTACAACAGTGCCAGTGGAAAGGAGGCCAGAATTATCTCCAAGAACTCACCCTGATGTTTTCCTGCTCTCATCTCCTGTCTCCTTTCTCTGAGTGTCTTGAGGGAGAAGAGAATACCCACACTGCGTGTTTTGACATCTTAGTTTGCAATCGCTTTCTTAGGGGTCCTTTCTCTTCCGAGCCCATGTTCCCTTCAGGGACACAGTAGTGTCCTCCTCGCCAGCTCTCACAGGATTTCCCTGAGGATATGGGCATTCCTCGCTCTCCATGGGCCTCACCCCACACCCCACACCCTGCACCCCGCATCCAGCACCCTGCACCTAGTACCCCACATCCTCTACCCCACACCAAGCACCCCACGCCTCACACCCCGCACCTCGTACCCCATGCCCCACACTCAGCACCCCACACCCCATGCCCCACACTCAGCACCCCACACCCTGCATCCCGCACCCTGCATCCCGCACCCTGCATCCTGTACCCTGCACCAAGCACCCCACACCCCACACCCTGCACCCCATGCCCCACACCCAGCACCCCGCATCCTACACCCTGCACCCCACACCCCATGCCCCACACCCAGCACCCCGCACCCTGCATCCCGTACCCTGCACCAAGCACCCCACACCCCACACCCTGCACCCCATGCCCCACACCCTGTACCTCGCACCCCGCATCCTACACCCTGCACCCCACACCCCATGCCCCACACCCAGCACCCCGCACCCTGCACCAAGCACCCCACACCCAGCACCCCGCACCCTGCACCAAACACCCTACACCCTCCACCCCATGCCGCACACCCTGCACCTCACACCCTGCATCCCACACCCCGCACCCTGCACCCCATGCCCCACACCCCGCACCCTGCACCAAGCACCCCACACCCAGCACCCCGCACCCCACACCCTGCACCCCATGCCCCACACCCCACACCCCGCACCCCACACCCCATGCCGCACACCCCGCACCCCACACCCCGCACCCACTTTTGTTATCTCTGGGTTATAGCCAGCCTCCTATTTATTCACCTTGCTTTCCTGGTTGACTTGAGGGCCCTATCAGTACCAAAGCTTTATCTTTCCCTCTGAAAAGTCACAGCCCTAGAGAGAGGATTCCCCCACCCACCCTGGCTGCACAGAAGTCTAGGCCTTAGTGATAAGGGAGGAGGGGAGGGAGGGAAGTATTGACACAGGGCACCAGGCTTTGCAGCTGCTGTTTCCTGAGAAGACACCTCAGCAAAGTAGAGATCAGGAGAGTATGGCATGGGCCAGGCCAATCCCACGAGACAAGCTGACTCCAGCCCAGACCGCTTTGCCTCTCACTGTGCCACCTGGCCCTCACCTCAGACCAATTGCAGGGTACTGGAGAGGCGCAGAGTCACTCAAAGCCTATCTATGGGCACAAAGGAAAGAAGAAAGGAAGAAAATAGGAGAGAGGGAACAACAAAACCACAGACATTTTTGAAAACCCCAAGCCAAATAATTCTCCAGGAAGTGAAACCCGCATGGTCTCATGGGACCAGGAACTAGAGACCTCTGCCCTTAACCACACACAGACTGAGCCCCGGCACCCGCCTCACCCCCACCCCTGCCTTACCACAAGTAGTTAAAGAGCAACCAGAACATGAAGAAGATCAGCAAAGCTGGTTTTTTCATATTTACACTTCACAGGTGAGAAACCCAGGAGACTTTGATGGACTGAGGGTAAGGGCGTTACAGACCACACTACAGGCCCCGGGCCAAGGCCTCTGCTGGTGACTGGAAAGAAGATATGGGACAGCCAGGGACCAAGGCTCAGCTTGACACTGCGAGGAATTAGGACCCGGATATGGGTCCCTTTACTGTGGCTTCTGGCAGGGGTCAAGGAAACTAATCTGCCCAGTGAGCCGGCAAACATGACCAGTCGCCACCTCCCGTCTTGATTTCAAACCCTGCCCATCACTCTACCCCTGCCCAGGGAGTCAGGCTCTCAACATGCTGCTCCCCAGCTGTCCCCGCAAGGACAACGCCCTTCCATGACCCGACTGATCCATGAGCTGTCAGGGTGTACAGCCACCAGCTGCTCTCACAGCCCTCTCAGAACACAGGCTACAGATACATCCTCCACCCTTGGCAGGTCTTCAGGGCTCCCCATTCCACCTGGTCTGAGATCAGCATCCTTCTCCAGGAAGTTGGCGCTGTGCCCTGATCAGGTGACCTGGGGTGTGGTCGGAGGAGCCAGGAATCTCCACTCTATATAGCCTGGCTTGCAATCTGGTCCTGCAGCTCTGGGACTCCCGCAGGTGAGAAGGGATGGGGTTCCCTATGGAGGTGGGACAACTAACTGACATCCTATTCTGGGTCTGGGCCCTGGACCACCTCTTCTACTCTGCTCTCAGACCCCTGGATAGCCAACACCTCATACACGGCCCCTGATCCTGTCCTCATCACCTCACCTCCACCCCAAACCCATCTGGTCCTGTTTATTCAACTTCTCTTACCACTGGACCCATCCGTGCACCCATGTGGCTCTTGTCCTAGGACTGGCCCCTTAGTCCCCTTTTGTTCCCTCTGGAATGGTCTCCGACAGGCTGGCACCCTCTGAGCCCCCTCTCTCTTTGCTGCAGGCATGGGATCCCCGTGGAGCTGGTGGGCCCTCTGGGCTGGAGCAACCCTCCTGTGGGGTAAGTCAGATTGAGCCCCCCCACCCCCGATTCACATCTGAAAATCTCTGCTTGCCCTGGTCAGCACCCTACATTTTTGTCCCCTCCACAAACTACCTCCCAGTGCCTTCCCCAGGCTAACCTCAATGAGGCAGAGGCCAGCTGAAACTGAAGAGGTCCTTAGGCACTGAAAGACACAGGGTAGATGTCATTTACACATCCCTCTTTCTGTGTGTCTCTGTTTCTCTCTCTCTCTTTCCCCTCCCTCCCTCCCTCCCTCTCATGTTAAGAAGGCCACTACCCTCTATCTCTCACAGACACTCTCTCCACACTCCCACCATCCCCTTTCCCCTTCAGTTCCTCACACAAACCACGGAGTCATACTGAGGCAGGAAGGACCCAGATTGGATCGATCGATATCCCACTTAGAACTTCATCCGGCCCCAGCCAGGTTTTCTTGAAAAAAAAAAAATGCGAATGTGTGGTATTTTTCTTTTTAGGGCTCCAATCTTTTGTATTAACAATTAGTGAAAGCTGTTTCAGGCAGAGTGTGGTGCTCCAGCGTCCAGGGTTACTACCAAGGCTGCCACACACATTCCTAGTCTTCATCTGGCCCCTGCAGCGTTTGAGTTCAGTAAGAGCCCTGCACAAGGTGCTCCAGCTCTGGGGCAGCAGAGGCTGGAAAGGCTTATAGGTGGACGCTGCGTGAGGAAGGAAATAGGAACCGAGGGGAGAATTATTTCAGCAGGGTCCCAGGCGCAGGCCAGCGGGCTGGGTCTGTAGTGGGGAGGACTAGGTAAGTGGACCCACAACCGCGTTTTCTCCAGGATGGACCCAGGAGGCCACAGTGGACTCCAGGAACACGGGTGGGGAAGAATTCCTCACGGCCTTCCTGCAGAATTACCAGCCTGGGTCCAGCAAGGCCTATCTGTGCCTCTTCGTCTCCAGTCTGTCAGACGACACCGCCTCTGTCTCCATCCTCAGCCAGGCTGATGACACCACGCAGAAGGTCACAGTGAATCCTGGGGAGTCAGTCATGGTCAACATCAGTGCCAAAGCAGAGCTGACTGGCAGCGGCACTTTCCGACATGCAGTGGTGGTCCACTCTGACCGCCCCATCGCTGTGCAGGCTTTAAATGCCAAGCCTACAACAGCAGAGCTGACATTGCTCTGGCCTGTTGGAGCCCTGGGCACCGAGTACTTTGTGCTCACACCCCCCAGCATCTCTGCCCGATATGCAAAGGAGTTTGCTGTGGTGGCTGGCAGAGCAGGGGCCTCAGTCACGATCAGCTTGAAGGCAGCGGTGACGTTCCAGGGCACTTTCCATCCGGCTGGCAGTGCCTTTAGTGTGGCCCTGCAGCCTTATGAAGTAGCCCAGTTACAGAGCACAGAAGATCTCTCTGGGTCAAGGGTCACAGCCAGTAGCCCAGTGGCTGTTCTTTCTGGCCACAGTTGTGCCTACAAGCACACAAATTGCAACCATGTGGTGGAGCAACTGCTACCTACATCTGCTTGGGGAACCCACTATGTAGTGCCCCCTCTGGCCTCCCAGTCCCGCTATGACCTGGCTTATGTCGTAGCCAGCCAGCCCACAAAGCTGACCTACAACCATGGGGGCACCGTCGGTTCCCGAGGTCTCCAGATGGGTGATGTGGTTGAGTTTGAGGTCCGGCCAAGCCGGCCTCTCTACCTGTCTGCAGACGTGGGTATTCAGGTTGTGCTGTTTGGCACAGGGGCCATAAAGGACCAGGTTGCCTATGGCCCTTACCTGGTCCTCATCCCAGATGTGGCAGCGTACTGCCCTGACTATGTGATCAGGAGTATGCCAGGCGCTGAGGGTGTGGCCCTGGTGATTGCACAGACAAAAGCTACCAGTGAACTAGCAGTGGACGGGAAGGCACTGAAGGGGAAACTCACCTGGGTAGCTGTGCCAGGCAGTGAGTTCTCCTATGCAGAAGTGGACCTTGGCACTGCTGACAAGATGCACACAGCCAAGGCCTCTACCAGCTTTGGACTGCTCACCTTCGGGCTGGCCCAGGCTGTGGGCTATGGGACAGCAGCTGCCTGCGGCCAGAGTGAGTGATGAGAGACCATCTGCAGCCTTGGCCTCTTGGCCATGCCTTCCTATCTCTTCCCTTTGCCTTCCTGACTCAGTTAGCCTTTCTATCTTAATTTTTTTTTAATTATTTATGTATTTAATGTATGTAACTAGTTTATACCTGGAGGCCAGAAGGGGGCGCCAAATCTCATCACAGATGGCTGTGAGCCACCATGTGGTTGCTGGGAACTGAACTCCGGTCCTCCGGAAGAGCAGGTGGTGCCCTCACCCTCTGAGCCATCTCTCCAGCCCTCTATCTCAATTTTACCCTCCACAGCATCCTTCCTTAACTCTTCTCGGGCCCTCCCCTCCCTTACAGTAACTGGTTCTAAATATTTACCAACAAGAGTGCCCCAAGGCACACGGGTCCAGAGCCCTGCATCAGGAAGCCCCCTCTGTGCACTCTGTTGGCTTTCAGTGAATGGGTCTTGGGAAGGACCCAGGGAGCCAGGACGGAAGGGTCTTTGGGGAGGGGCGGGTCGCTGTTTTGATACCTCAGCAGCCAATTCAGTTGTACCGCTGCCGACTGCTCCCCTGCACACCTCATGTAAGTAGGACTGCTGTTGCTGCTGCTGCTGCTCACAGTCGGGAAATCCGGGCAGAGCAAACCTGAGGCCCCCGGGATCGGGCATCTCTGCATTCCGGCCTCCCTGTGCGCATCACGTGCTTTGACTAGTTAAGGACCAGGACCTGGCCCTGTGATGGACCTCAGGCTCAGCCCACTCAGAAGCTGCCACCAGGCAGCTGTGAGGGCACAGGGCCAGAGCCAGAGGGTCTGGGGCTAAGTGCCCGCTGTGCCTGGGTGGCCTTCGGCCTGTCACTCCACTTCTCTAGGCTTCAGTCTCTGTGGCTCTGAAGTAGGGATAATGCCTGCCCTCCCCCGCAGCCGGACTGTGGTGTGAGTGGGCTAAGTTAATGCATGTAAGTCCTTAGATTGGTCTATGAGGAGAGATGAGGGCAGCACTGCAGGGCGACCACCTGTTGTGGGGTGGGGGTCAGAAACAGAGTTCTTGAGGACTGGAGGCCAACCAGGAAGGGCTGTTTCTTCAACCTGGGAACCCACATTACGGTGATCCTTGTCCTGGCAAAACATGGCACCCCACCTCAAGGGACACTTGGGATTTGAATATTAAAACGGGGGTGGGTGGGTTTAGGTTATTAATCATATTCATTACATAGGCTCAGTTACCAACATGACTCCCGTTTAACTTGCTAAAACGTGGCAGCGTCTCCCTCAGATTTCTATCGATAGCCCATGTGACAGGACACGGAAGCCAGGATACTTACAGTAATATACCCAGGGGCCCAGTAGTGGGTGCTTGAGCTAGGACATCTATTAAGGCCACCTCTTCGGCAGTTGTCTCCATGTTCCTGAAGTTTTCACCTGCCATTTTCTACCCTTTTGGCAACTTCTAGCCTGGTGGGGAGACGAGGAAGAGGGATGTGGAGGTCTGAGCAGTTGACATTTCAGTGGCTGCTCCTGGCCCTCTGTCACTACCTGCCTCGCCTCTGGGTCAAGCTAAATTAAACCGTGGAATCAGAAACCCTGAGGTGTCGGGAAGCCCAGAGGAGCTCTCTCCATGAGCCTGTGAGCCTCAATTTCCCCAAGTTCCTGACCCCATGAACATTTCTAACTTGGCTTCATCTCTCTTCCCTCCCCAGCTTGGCTCACCCCGGGAGAGGCTTCCTGCCAAGGCATTCAGTGCACATCTGGCCAGCGCTGCCAGATGGTGAGTGGGAAGGCCAGGTGTGTGGCAGAGTCCACGGCTGTCTGCCACGCCCATGGCGACCCCCACTACACCACCTTCGATGGCCGCCGCTATGACATGATGGGCACCTGCACCTACACCATGATTGAGCTGTGCGGGCAGGATGAGACCCTGCCAGCCTTCATTGTCGACGCTAAGAATGAGCATCGGGGTAGCCGACAAGTCTCCTATGTGGGCTTGGTCACAGTCCAGGCCTACAGCCACTCTGTGTCGCTGGCTCGTGGGGAAACTGGTTTCATCCGGGTAAGTGTTCAGAGTCTGATGCTCGTGGGCTACCAGTGAAAAAGGAAGAGACAAAGACCTGGTGTTAGAGCCTCAGACTCAAACTCAAGGTCACTTTGGTAGGTGAGTGATAGGAAGTGGTAGATCTGCAAACAGCTGGGCATGCTGGCGCACGCCTTTAACCCCAGCACTCCGTGAGTTCGAGGCCAGCCTGGTCTACAAATCGAGTCCAGGACAGACAAGGCTACACAGAGAAACCCTGTCTCAAAAAAACAAAACAAAACAAAAAAAAACCCGAAAGACAGAAAGACAGACAGAAGAAATTCAGATGGACAGACAGACGGGAAGGAAGGAGGGAGGGAGGGAAGGAAGGATCCCGGAAGAGATCTTTAAAATCTTTCCCTCACCACCTCCACTTCCAGAAATGTTAAAGACATTTAGTGACATAGTCAGAAAGAAAACAAGCTGAGGCTATTTTAAAAATCATAAAGGGGGAAAGGGAAAAAGAAAGGATCTAATTGTCCAGCAGTAGGTGATCTCTAATGTGATAAAACCAGTTAGTCACCATGCGCTGGTCCCAGACGACAACTCGGTACATTCTGTGTTCGGTGCTTAGAGGCTCTCTCTGAGATGGCGCTGCCTTGTGAGCAGCACAGGTGAGGAGAGGCGTTGGAGGACATGAGTGGTTCCACGGGGCCCCGAGGGCTAGTTCTTCCTGGGTAGCGCAGGGTCTCTGCACCGAGTCTGGCAGATGCACTGCTCGGAGGCTAAGGCCGGCCTCTGCCCTCTACCTTCCCTCCCATGTTACCGTGGAAACCGCAAAGCCTCTGTGTGTGCAAAGCTACTGTGCAGCTTGAGAGTCCCTTATCTGAGCGGCGGAGGCCAGAAATGCTTCTGGTTTTGAACTTTTAAAAATTTTGGGAGCCGAATGTGGTGGTACACTTGGGAGGCAGAGGCAGGTGGATTGCTGTGGGTTCGAGGCCAGCCTGCTCTACAAAGTGAGTCCAGGACAGCCAAAGCTACACAGAGAGACCTTGTCTCAAAAAACCAAAAAACAAAAACAACAACAACAAAAAAAGGGATATTTGCATGTACACACTGTGACGGGACCCAAGTCTAAACACGGAGTTCATTAAGTTTCATACATTGCTAACAGATAATTTAATACACTATGTTTAGTGCACACATTTTTAAAAATCTATTAATCTTTCTGGTATCGGGGAGCAAGCCCATGTGTAACACCCTCTTAATGGTATCAGATCCACTTATTATTTCCGGTTTCAGGTTTGAGTCAGGGGCCTATAATATAGAAGTTAACACTTCTATGCCAACCCCTGCATAGATTCTAAACACTTTACCTGTCCCTCATTTATTACAGATGCCCATCTTTACATTCCTGTCAGACTGACAGCCTCTCATTTTTATGTACTTGAAAAATCAATTCCAGATATCAGAGCACATTACCAAAATGACTTTATGATTAGAATGCAATGTTTAAGTAAGTTGTGTGCTTAATTTTCAGAAAATATATACACACACACACACACACACACACACACACACACACACACACACACACACATACACACACACACAAACTCATAGCTGGGCCGTATGGCATAAACCTAAATCCAAGCACCCGGGAGGCTATGTGGTGAGCACAGCCATTCCTGGGCAGCTCAGGGAAAAGCAAAGGGAAGATGAGAAGGTGGCTCTGTGGTACAGCGCCTGCTTGGACTCTGCCAAAGAGGGGCTGGGTGTATAGTCACAGTGGCACAGTGCTTGCCTGGCATGTACCAGGTGCTAGTTTCTATTTCAGAGTCTCGCTATGTAACTGGCTGGCCTAGAGCTCACTGTGTAGACAAGGGTGGCCTGAGCCTTACAGAGATCCGCCTGCCTCTGCCCCCAAGTGCCGACAGCCCTAATTTCAACCCATAGTAACACACACATACCCCTCTCTCAGAATCAAGCTCACACACTCTAAGTGTGCACTTGAGCTGCAGCCCCCATTAAGATAGAGATTGTTTTCATCACCTCGGACAGCTCCCTACAGCAGCTCCCCAGGCCAGCTTCACGCAATCTCTCCTGGTTAGCAGCATCTTGATTATTTTCACCCCATCACATAGATTAGTTGTGCCTCCCCATGCTTGGGAGGCAGAGATGGGTATCCCTGTGAGGCTGACGCCAGCCTCATCTACATAGTGAGTATCGAGATGCACAGAGGACTTCGTAAAAGGGCAATATTATATTACAAAGCTTACCAGTTTGCATATGACACCACCTGGGCTTTTTGTCCTCCACACAAGGAACTACTTCAGTCTTTAAAAGGAGTTATTATTGCACTCAGTGCTTTACAACTGCTATCTGGGCACTGGACTGCTGAGCTATATTCCACCTGTCTTTGGTTTATTTTGAGAAAGGATTCGTTGAGCTACCCCGGTGGCCTCACACTTGCACACCTCCGGTCTCCTTCATAGTGTTGGGGTCTCCTATTGGTCCTCTGAAGCGCAACACAACTGTCCCCTTCTTCGGGGAGCCTTCCTTGACTAACAGAATGCAGCATGGCCTTTCCTCAGGGCTTCTACCCAGGCCTAACCCCTCTGCCAGCACCTGCCCCATCCCAGTCCCGACTCCCCAGCTGCCTTACCGCTCCATCCCCAGCGGGCTCTCGTCACAGGGCCTGAGCAAAGTGAGTTCAGTTCATAGCACTAGCCTCAGCCCAGGGGTAGGGCAGAAACGTGACACTCCTAAAGTGAAGGAAGGCGAAGGTTGTGTTACAGGCAAGAAAGACGGCCGACCGCTGGCTTCAGAAGAGGGAGGAGGCGGCAGCAATGTGGCGGGCTTTTGTACACAGCTCAAAGATGTGCAGTGCTTGTGTTAAAGCTGCCCCTGAGAGCCCAGCGCACGCCTGCAGTCCCAGCACTTAGGGAGGCAGAGGCAGCCAGACCTCTGTGAGTTCCAGGCCAACCTGGTCTACAAAACAAGTCCAGGACAGCCAAGGCTACACAGAGAAACCTTGTCTTAAAAGAATAAATAAATATATAAATAAAAGTACGTTGCCCCTGGGCAGGGATCTTACTAGGCTGATTGACACACTACAGTAATGGTTTAATGGGCTGGCAGGCCTCCCAGCAGATTTGTCATTACCTTGCTGGTTGCCAGTCTTTACTGGTTCTGCCTGCAGTCTCCTGACTCTCACTGGCTCATCTCATGAACACGAGTCCCGCTTGTTTCACTGGCACCCCTCAGTAGGTGTCCCTTGCGGCCGCCAGGCCTGCCAGGTTCCTTCCTCACACTGGCTTCCTGCTTCTTGTGTGGAGCCTGCTGTTCTGCCAGGCACTGTTGGAGGCACTGGGGATAAAACCGTGAGGCGGCCTTCCAGTGGCTCGGGCAGATGGAGGGCGTGGGGAGCTTGCACACTGAGGGAGAAGGTTACATGCTGTGGGGACTGGGGAGCAGAGCAGGAGAGGCAACAGAAAGGGGCTACTGAGAGCGTGATCAGGGACAGCCTCACAACCCATGACACCTCAGCAGAGGTTGTTGGGGGTGGGGGTGGGGTCTTCACGCACATCTCAGGGAAGAGCACTTCAGGGCACTGAGGTACAAGAGGAAGCATCCTAGCTCAGCTAGTGACAAGGGACAGAGGGCATCCTGTGTGGCTAACCTGGGGACCTGAGTGGAGGAGATGAAGGGCTGAGGGGGAGATTATACAGGGGTCTGACCGCTGCTGACCTCTTGTCACCTCTCTGCAGATTGACAATCAGCGCTCCCGCCTGCCCGCCTCCCTGAGTGACGGCCGCCTGCGTGTATACCAAAGTGGAACACGGGGTGTGATAGAGCTGGACTTTGGGCTGGTGGTCACCTATGACTGGGACAGCCAGCTGACGATGAGCCTGCCCAAGCGCTTCCAAAACGAAGTGTGTGGGCTGTGCGGTAACTATAACGGAGACCCCGCCGACGACTTCCTCACGCCCGGCTGGGAACAGGCTCCGGATGCCTTGGAATTTGCAAACAGCTGGAAGCTGGATGACGGGGACAGCCTGTGTGATGACGGCTGCCATGGCACTTGTCCCTCCTGCACCCCAGGCCAGACCCTGCACTATCAGGGAGACCGGCTCTGTGGCATGCTAACTCTGTCCACAGGCCCCTTCTCTGCCTGCCACGAGCTCCTGGACCCCAAGCCTTTCCTAGACGAGTGTGTGTTTGACCTGTGTGTGACTGGAGGGGAGCGGCTCAGCCTGTGCCGGGGCCTTAGTGCCTACGCCCAGGCCTGTGTGGACCTGGGTGTCTCTATCGGGAACTGGAGGTCACCAGCCAACTGCCGTAAGTAGCACCACGGGAGCCCCGTGATGACGGGAAGGGGACCCCTTGCATTTGCTCAGTGTCTGAGTCAAGACATCCAACATCCAAGCTTTGCCAAAGTTAGCCTAAGGCTGGGACAGACATATCTCTACATAGGGAGAGGTGGGAGCGATTGGGGCGTTGATACAAGGAAGGCAAAGACAAATGGGTGGGGGTGTGAGAGAGATGGGGACAGGGAGATGAGGAGGGAAAACCCTGGTCCTTGGGAGGACTCTGCTTTGCTCTGAGTGAGATGGAGCCACAGGAGGTGGGGGTGGGGGGTGAGGTCCTGGTCTGATCCTACATTCACAGCCACTCTGGCTGCTGGGAGAAGCACATTTGGTACAGGGGAGCAGGAAACCAGGCACCGGGCTGCTGTGGTTTCTGTGCTGTAGAAACAGGTTCTGTGTGGGCTTGGAAGGTCATAGAATTTGTCCACTGACTGCTTGTCCAGGGATGAGGTGGAACAGGGGGGCATTGGGGCCTGAGCACCCAGAAGGTAAGAGTGCTGTTAACTGGGGGGTGTGGACCTCCAAAGAAGCAGCACTGCCTGTGGGAGCCCCACACTGGCCTGACAGAACTTCCGTCCTTCCACAGCCCTGTCCTGTCCAGCCAACAGCTGCTATGATCCTTGCAGCCCTGCCTGCCCAGCTTCCTGCAACTCGGAAGCCACACCTACCAACTGCTCTGGGCGCCCTTGCGTGGAGGGTTGCGTGTGCCTTCCGGGCTTCGTGGCTAGCGGTGGCAACTGTGTGCCTGCCTCGTCCTGCGGCTGCACCTACCAGGGCCGACCGCTGGCTCCCGGTGAGGAAGTGTTCGCTGACGACCTATGCAGGCGCCGCTGCACGTGTGATGGAGCCACTCAGAAGGTGACCTGCAAGGACACATCGGGATGTCCTTCTGGCGAGCGCTGCCAAGTGCAGAATGGCCTCCTGGGGTGCTACCCAGACAACTTCGCCAGCTGTGAGGCGTCAGGAGACCCGCACTACGTGAGCTTTGACGGAAGGCGCTTTGACTTTATGGGGACCTGCGCGTACCTGCTGGTGGGCTCCTGCGGCCAGGATGCCGCGCTGCCCGCCTTTAGGGTGCTGGTGGAAAACGAACACCGAGGCAGCCAGACCGTGAGCTACACGAGGGCTGTGCGGGTTGAAGCCCGTGGCGTAGAGGTGGCGGTGCGGAGGGAGCACCCCGGAAGAGTGCTGGTGAGTACCACAGGGCAGGGAACTGGGGGAGGGGGTGTGACTCCTCTGAAATATTAGTGGTTGGAGTTGGGAGTGGAAGAGGCTTATTTAAAAAAAAAAAAAATCACATGGTTAACAAAGTGGGCCAGGGGGCCAGGCGGCATCTCTTCTCGGCTCTGACGTCTCCAACCTTGATGCTTTCCTCCGAGAAAGGAGGAGTAAGATGGCAGCCACACCCTGGAGTAGGAGCCCCCAGCTACGGGCTGGGTGGTTGTGAAACGCTGATGAACTCTGGCCTGCCTAGTCTATAACAGATTCCTCCTGGTGCCCACGAGATGCTCAGGAGATGTTGGTGGTTGCTATCTTCTGAAACTTCCGACTTGTGTAGGTTTGTGCGTTTTCTGGAAGATGGTGGCTCATAAAGGAAGTCGACATGTGGAATATCCATATCTAGCTGGGTGTGCGAGTTAGAGGGTAACCCGGGTCCTCGCCCGGCCTCTGGGAGCAAGATGGAACACGGCTGACAGGTGTCTGGGTGGCTGCAGAAGGTCCCAGCCCCAAATCAGAGTAGAGCAGCTGCTCATTGACTCTGCAGACAGCAGAGGGGAAACTGGAAAAGCAAGCCATTGGATAGTCACACACTATCTCATACTCACAACAAAGAAGTCTGGGCCATAGGGGGACGTAGGACACTGGGGACCAAGAATTTTTCTGTGCTTCTGGCCCTGTGTGCCTCTCACACACTTTCATTCCTAGTCCCCAAGGCGATCTTAGGGTGAAGGAAATCTTGCCCATAAGGGGCTCCAGATAAGGAGAGAGGATAATTATTAATAATTTTTTGTCTTCTCACTTCTCTGCAATGACATTTGCGTAAGGCGTGGGTACTGATAGCAGCACACACTATGTCACTACTTACCTCAGTGGGCTAAATGCACAGTGCATATTCATTCCTCTCCTCTCCACCGCAAGCAAGGAAAGTGGTTCACCTTTGACTGAAAGAAAAAAAAAAAAAAAGAAAGAAAGAAAAAGAAAAAAAAGAAAGAAAGAAACGCAGAGGGACTAGGTCACCTACAGAGGCTCACAGTGTGCATTAATGAGAGGTCTGCTGAGTCTGAGATGCCCAGAGCTAGAACCACCACATCCAGCTTGGAGCCCATACTTTACAAAAAAACAAAAACAAAAAACAACTCTTGTTATTTTTAATGAGGGTTGTGCAGAGGTATGGGATCCTGCTGGGCTGGAGCTACAGGCAAAGCGCTGCCCACCATGCATGCTGAGAACTGAACTCAGCCCTTGAGGCCCCTGCGAGAGCAGTTGTGCTGAGAACTGCTGAGCTACCTCTCCCGCCTGCAGGAGAGACATTTGTTCTGTTTTGCTGCTTGTCGTGAGGTGAGACGCGGCGCAGACAGAAAGGAATTCCAGGACAAAGGGGCAGCTGTGTAAAGATTCTGGCTCAGGAATAAGTCTGAGTGGCTGAGAAGCAGCAACCGTGCTAGTAGGGCTTGAGTGGAGGGACCAGAGATGCTGAGTGAAGAGATGATGAGGGACCAGAGATGCTGAGTGAAGAGATGATGAGGGACCAGAGATGCTGAGTGAAGAGATGAGGGACCAGAGATGCTGAGTGAAGAGATGATGAGGGACCAGAGATGCTGAGTGAAGAGATGATGAGGGACCAGAGATGATGCTGAGTGAAGAGATGATGAGGGACCAGAGATGCTGAGTGAAGAGATGAGGGACCAGAGATGATGCTGAGTGAAGAGATGAGGGACCAGAGATGCTGAGTGAAGAGATGAGGGACCAGAGATGCTGAGTGAAGAGATGAGGGACCAGAGATGATGCTGAGTGAAGAGATGATGAGGGACCAGAGATGCTGAGTGAAGAGATGATGAGGGACCAGAGATGATGCTGAGTGAAGAGATGAGGGACCAGAGATGATGCTGAGTGAAGAGATGATGAGGGACCAGAGATGCTGAGTGAAGAAATGAGGGACCAGAGATGATGAGTGAAGAGATGAGGCAGGGGCTAGCTATAACCAAGCTTCTGAATTCAGGTGAGGCCCAGAGAGCAATGAACAGGCCATTGGGTAAATGGTGGCCTCATCCAGGCAGAGGGAGCAGCAGATGTGAAGCCCGAGGCTGGGGAGTCTTGAAGAGGCTGGCACAGCACTAAGATGAGGAGAGTACTCCTGAGAGAGTAACGCTGGGAGGTGGCATGCAGAGGCAGGGGATTGTGGGTCAGAAAAGCGGGCCTAAGAAGGGTCAAGTGAGTAGAGAAGTTTGGTTTTTAAGCAGGATACGAAGGCGGTGTGAGCAGCTGTTTGAGAACTGAGATGCAGAAGCGAGTGAAAATGTTGCAAGCAGGGGTACAGCAAGTACAAGAGCCTCAAGTCTGGACTGGGCTCTGTGAGTTCAAGCGCATGCATGACTGGAGATGCAGGGGTAAGGGCGGTGAGCTGGGAGGCAGAATAGGGAGTAGTAGGGCTCAGGGCATCTGAGGCTGCGCTGAGAGCTTTGGCTCAGACCTGGCGCTGGAAAGTAGAAGGTGCGGAGAGCAGGGGGGAGATGAGGAGCGCTGTTCCAGGAGGGGCTCAGCAGAGGCAGTGGGGGCTGAGTAATTCCGGGCAAGGCGCTGACAGGGCGGAGGCGCAAGACGTTCCGTGCTTGCACTGCAGCCAAACCCAGAAGGGTAAAACAGAAGCATCTTACCAGATGGGCTAGCCGCTCTTCTTTCCTAACCTTGAGTGCCTGACAAGAAGCAGCATAAGGAAGGGGATTCGTTTTGGCTCACGGTTTAAGGGGACACAGCACATTGTGGTAGGAAGACATGGCCACTGGCTCCGTATCAACTGGAATGTGAGGGGCCCAGAAAGCAAAGACAGCAGGGCCAGGTTATAGCCTGCAAAACCTTACTCCCAGGCCCTGCTCTGTGCTTCTGAAGCTTGGACCACTTCTTTTCTTTCTTTCTTTCTTTTTTCTTTTCTTTTCTTTTTTTGCTTTTTTGAGACAGGGTTTCCCTGTGTAGCCTTGGTTGCCCTGGACTCACTTTGTAGACTAGGCTGGCCTCGAACTCACAGCGATCCGCCTGCCTCTGCCTCCCGAGTGCTGGGATTAAAGGCGTGCGCCACCATACCTGGCTTGGCCCACTTCTTAAAAGGTTCCAAAGCCTCCTAATGCAGTGCCATCAGCTGTGGATGATGCTCAAAGCTATGAGCCTGTGGGGACACACTCCAATAGGTACCAGGGAGGCAGGCTTTGAAAAGCAGCTGTCAGAGATTCAGTTCCGAGGGTAAGGAGTGATGGGTGATGTCCTAGGCAGAGGGAACAGCCATTGTGGAGCCCTGTGGTGGAGCCAAGGAGGGCGGGGTGGCTGGAGCCAGCTCAGTGAAAGCGCGAACACCCTGACCTGTTGACCCTCCCGTGTCTCTCCCCCAGGTGGACGGCATCTTTCAGTACCTGCCTTTCCAGGCTGCGGGTGGGCGGGTTCTGGTGTTCCGCCAGGGTAATGACGCTGTCGTGCGCACAGACTTTGGCCTCACCGTCACCTATAACTGGGATGCTCGTGTGACCGCCAAGGTGCCCAGCAGCTATGCTGATGCTGTGTGTGGGCTCTGCGGGAACTTCAATGGGAACCCGACTGACGACCTGGCTCTGAAGGGTGGAGGCCAAGCTACCAGCGCATTGGATTTTGGGAACAGCTGGCAGGAAGAGATAATACCTGGCTGTGGAGCAACTGATCCTGGTGACTGCCCCCAGCTGGACTCCCTTGTGACCCAGCAAGTGCAAAGCAAGAAGGAATGTGGGATCCTTGCTGATCCTGAGGGTCCGTTCCGGGAGTGTCACAAGTTGGTGAACCCCCAGGGTGCTGTACGTGACTGCGTCTATGACCTCTGCCTGCTGCCCGGTCAGTCTGAGCCACTGTGTGATGCGTTGGCTGCATACGCCGCCACGTGCCAGGCTGCTGGGGGCACTGTGCATCCCTGGAGGAATGAGACGCTTTGCCGTGAGTACCAGGAACGGTGGCCTAGGGTTGGGTCTGATGTTTGTTCATGACCATGCAAATAGCTTTGTTCTATCCTTATGATGCCTGGTGAGGAAGGGGCTGTGCTTGTACCATGGCAGAGCCGAGGGCACTGAAGCTGCCCACGCGCAGTTGGATGCCTGCCAGCTAGGAAGTCAGGGACAACAGCATGCAGTGACACTGGTGACTGAGCTATACGGTGGCCGCGAGTCAGGTTGCCAGTGTCAGCTATCAGTCAGAGGTGAGCAGTGGTGCTGCGTTTAGTAGGAGCGCAGATGCCACTGCTGTTGCTGTTGGTCCCATCTGGCCACTTCCCCCGTGCACATCTCTGCTTCAGATGTGGGTGCAGGAAGGTTGGCAAGCAGTTTTGCTTGCCTTTCACAGAGACGTGGAGAGCCATGCACGCGCCCAACTCCCGAGTTTTAAACTTTGCTCGTGTGCCCTATGAGGCACATATTTTAGCCATGTGCATAAACAAACAACTTGGCTGGGCTTCAGTTTGGAGGCCAAACTGTGTAAATGGTGCCCGGGCTCCCTGCCGCCATGTTGCTTTTAAGGATTTGAGCTATGATTGGAATGTAGGCCTCCAGCTGCTCCATCTCAAGCGTGGAGGCCGCAAACACTGAGACTCCCAGCAAGTGCTCATCTTTGACTTTTAAGAACCTTTCATTGTGGGAAAAGTTGGCCCTATGACAAAGCAAGAAGGACAGTGGACCCTTCATGTCCATCGTCCAGTGTGTGTGTGTGTTTGTGTATGTGTGTGTTTGTGTATGTGTGTGTGTGTGTATGCGTGTGTGTATGTGTGTGTGTGTATGTGTGTGTGTGTATGTGTGTGTTTGTGTGTGTATGTGTGTGTGCGTATGTGTGTGTGCGTATGTGTGTGTGTGTATATGTGTGTGTGTGTGTGTGTGTAGCTATATCAAAACTACTGCTGGAGAATGGTAGAACGCTTTTCTTGAATGTCAAAGGTTCTGAGTTAAAAGAAGATGCGGAAGCAAAGGGTGTGTGGGAGGAAGAGTGTAGAAAGGAAGACAACGTCCACAGACACCCTGCGCGGATCACTCGCGTGTACACGCATGTTCAAAGCATGCAATTTGTACCTAACTTGAATAGAGTCACTAGGGATAATCACAGAGCTCAGTGGTATTAGATTTAGATATTAATTGACAGGATGAAGTTAACCGTGGTAGGAGAGGTTCTCCTGGTTCTACTGAGCATACAGACACGAGTCACCTGCTCGTGTGTGCTGGGGGTGGGGTGGGGTGAGGTGGGCGGAGGTCCACTGTGTCCCCTTGAAAGAGTTATCCATCTTGATGACCCTCTCTCTGCAGCGCTGACCTGCCCCCCTAACAGCCACTATGAGCCATGTTCCTATGGATGCCCACTGTCCTGTGGAGACCTGCCAGTGCCCGGGGGCTGTGGCTCAGAGTGTCGAGAAAGCTGTGTTTGCGATGACGGCTTTGCCCTCAGTGGTGAGACCTGTGTGCCTCTGGCCTCCTGCGGCTGCGTCCACCAGGGCACCTACTACCCACCAGGAGAAACCTTCTATCCTGGACCCGGGTGTGACTCTCTTTGCCGCTGCCAGGAAGACGGCCTGGTTTCCTGCGAGCCCTCATCCTGTGGCCCACATGAGGCCTGCCAACCATCTAATGGAGCCCTGGGCTGTGTGGCTGTGGGCACTACCACCTGCCAAGCATCAGGGGACCCTCATTACGTCACCTTTGACGGCCAGCGCTTTGACTTCATGGGCACCTGTGTGTACGTGCTAGCACAAACCTGTGGAACCAGGCCCGGCCTACACCAGTTCACCGTCCTGCAGGAGAATGTGGCCTGGGGTAACGGGAAAGTCAGTGTGACCAAGGTGATCACGGTCCTGGTAGGCAACTACACTCTGAGATTGGAGCAGAACCAGTGGAAAGTCAAGGTGAGAGCAGAGCGGGGCTCGGGAGGAGGCTCCCTGTGGGTGGGGGTGGGGGGCACATGCGGGAAGCACAGGTAAAAGCGTGCGGAACCCCTGGAGAAAGTGTAGAGTGGAGATCCCTATTGGAGGAGGCTTTGGTGGAAAGCCCAGAGCCAGGAGGCCAGAAACTAGGGACCTTTTCCCATGTGGCTCTGACCTTCTCTCCTACACTACTGACGGTCCCCACTGAAATTCTCTTTTCCTCATCTCTCCTTGTACCCCCATCTTGCTGGATCCCTCATGGGTGTCTGCCTCAGGCACCTCCCTGGACTCTCACCATAAACAGGACATGTTGTGACCACACAGAGGAAAGTTCAGAGATGAAAAGGTTCAAAGAGGAAGGCAGCCTGTGATCCCATTGTCCCTAGCCTATAGCAGCAACAATAAAGCAGCTACAGAGTTCATGCCCTGCCCTGGGCTGTTGGCATAGACACACAACCCTTTTCACCTTGTGGAGTTGAGGCTAGCTTTCATTTTTAGAGGGAGTGTTCCTACCACTGCGCAAAGTCCTTGAGAAAATTCAGTGTTAGGTTTTTGTTTTTTGTTTTCCTTGTTTGTTGTTGCAATGATCTGGGGAAGAAATACTTATTTTTGTTCAGGGTTTTAGAATTTAGACCACGGTCGTCTGTCCCTATGTGCCCAGGAAGAACATAGTGGCTGTGGGGACACGGGGTAGAGGACACAGGGAGGGAGAAATGAAAGGACTAGGTACAGATACCCATAAGGTCCTGCCTCCAATGACCTATCTCCTCCAGCTGGGAGGAGGCTGCACACCCGGCTGCAGTAAAAGTTCTTACTGCTGAGCCCTCTCCCCAGCTCCCAAGCCGACTCACCTTTTTTTGTTGTTGTTTTGTTTGTTTTGAGACAGGGTCTCTCTGTAGCCTTGGCTGTCCTGGACTCACTTTGTAGACCAGGCTGGCCTCGAACTCACAGCGATCCGCCTGCCTCTGCCTCCCCAGTACTGGGATTAAAGGCGTGCGCCACCACCCCCCGGCCAGACTCACGTTTTTGCAACCGCTTCTCAAACCCCTGTAAGACACTAGGATTGTACATTTTTTACAAATACGGAAACTAGAGAAATGAGGTCACACAGGATTTCCGTGTCAGGTAGGGCACATTTAGGGACAGATTGCCTCAAAGTGTGCCCATCTGAAGCTTGGCGTTTCCTGTCTTCCAGGTGAACGGCGTGGACATGAAGCTGCCAGTGGTGCTGGATGGGGGCAAGATCCGGGTCTCGCAACACGGGTCTGACGCTGTGATCGAGACCGACTTCGGCCTGCGCGTGGCCTATGACCTCGTGTACTATGTGCGGGTCACCATCCCGGGCAACTACTACCAACAGATGTGTGGGCTGTGCGGAGACTACAATGGGGACCCCAAGGATGACTTCCGGAAGCCCGATGGCTCGCAGGCGGCCAACCCCAGCGACTTTGGGAACTCCTGGGAGGAAGTCGTGCCCGACTCGCCCTGCGCTCCAGTGCCTCCCTGCACGGGAGACGGCTGTGACCCCACTGAGTGCAGCCCTGAGCTGAAGGACAAGTATCAGGGCCAGCAGTTCTGCGGGATGCTCACCAAGCCCACGGGGCCCCTGGCTGCCTGCCACAAGCTGTTGGACCCCCAGGGTCCCTTGCAAGACTGTGTCTTTGACCTCTGCGTGGGCGGCGGGAACCTGAGTATTCTCTGCGACAACATCCATGCCTACGTGAGCGCCTGCCAGGCAGCTGGCGGGCAAGTGGAGCCCTGGAGGACAGAAACGTTCTGTCGTGAGTTATGGGGACACTGAGGGGTAGAGAGGAGCGAGGCTGGGAGGGAGAAGCGGTAGAGGTCCCCACCCCCACTCTGCACTCTGATCCTGTGTACTCTTCCTGCAGCAATGGAGTGCCCCCCTCACAGCCACTATGAGGTCTGTGCAGACACCTGCTCCCTGGGCTGCTGGGCTCTCAGCACACCCCAGAAGTGCCCAGAAGGGTGCGCCGAGGGCTGCGAGTGTGATCCTGGCTTCCTGTACAATGGCAAAGCCTGCGTGCCCATCCAGGAGTGTGGCTGCTACCACAATGGGGTCTACTATGAGGTAAGAAGCCATCGGCGCAGGGCCTCAGGCCTTTGCACTGCTCACCAGCACTATAGCCTGTGCAGCGTTTCAGGCTCCATGCATCCCCCTGTTCTCCACCTCCCCCCCCCCCCCCCGTCCCCTCCCCTGACCCGACTTTGCTCCACTTCGTCCTGTCCCCCGACCCCCACCCCCACCCCGCTTTTGTTTCCTTTGCCGCACCCTCTCCACGACCGCAGAAAGATCTTCTAAAATACGACCCTCCTTCACTGTCTCCCGAGATCAAGGCTCGACTTTGAACCCAGGTCTCAGCGGAGATGCTCTTCCAGGGCACGAAGACAAAGTTCTGTTTGCTCTGCTTACCCCATCCTTCTCCCTGCAGGGACGCCTCGGCTTCAGTGTGTTTGCTTAAATCTGCCTCCCCCGTGGGAGGGAGGACTCTCTGAGGACAGCGCGCTCTCTCTGTTACTCAGACTAGTCCTGGAAGCACATGTGTGCGTGGTGCTTGCCATGGACCTATTTTATTATGTACAGACATTGCATGTGCACACTCACGCACCCTTATACACACACACACACATATGTATACACACACATGTATACACACACACATGTATACACACACATGTATACACACACATATGTATACACACATATGTATACACACATGTATACACACATACACACATATGTATACACACATATGTATACACACACATGTACACACATGTATACACACACACATATGTAGACACACACATATGTAGACACATATGTACACACATGTATACACACATACACACATATGTACACACACATGTATACACACACATATGTACACACATGTACACACACGCACACATATGTATGTGTATACATTCATACATATGTATATATATATACATATCTCCCGACTTCATATTATGAAAATTCTCAAGTGTGCATTTGTTGGGATGACTCACTGTATCCCTGTTCATCACTTAACTTCTAAAACCACCAGCTCCCCCCCCACCCCCCGCCGCCCCCGCAGCCGAGCTTGGTCTCTACTCACCTTTCCAAACCAGTCTGAGTGACTGAAGAGGCCCCGTCTTTGGTTCCATTCTCTGCTTTACATGTATTATTAACTCCCTTCTCCTCTCCCACAGTGGTCCTATTACTAGCTGCTCTTTACAGGCGAGGATGCTGAGGCGCAGCGAGGTTAAGCAACACCGTTCGGTCATCCAGTTTGGAAGCAGTGGGGCCAGCATCAACTGGGCAACGTGCTCCCTACATTTGGCTCTAAATGACTGCTTCACTGTGCTCCTCGCTGCGCGTGTTAGAACCGATGGGTGAAGGGACGCGGAAGTGAGGGAGTTGGCCTCAAAGCCACGCTGTGGCCCTGTGGGTCACACTGCCGAGAACCATCCTCCCACCGTCTCTGTGCTTGGGACACTGGGGACACTAAAGTTGCCACCCACCCACCTCTGGTTACTGACGGCATGATCTCTGTCCCCACAGCCAGAGGAGTCAGTTCTCATTGACAATTGCCAGCAGCATTGTGTGTGCCATTTAGGCAAAGGCATGGTGTGCGAGGATCACAGCTGCAAGCCTGGACAGCTGTGCGAGCCCTCAGGAGGCGTCCTGACCTGCGTCACCAAAGGTGCTGGGCAGTGTGGCTGGGCTGGTGTCGGGTGTGTCAGGGGTGGGGGTGGGGGGGACAGGAATCTGGGAGCTGAGGGTGGTGTGACTTCATGGTGAGAGGGGCAGAGGTCTGTGGATTGAGGGGTCAGACCTTAGGCTGGGATCCCAGGCGCCGAGGGCAGAGGCCGTCCAACCTTGGTGTCGAGGAACCCTAAGGGACTCTGGGCTGCAGGAAGCTAGCGGTGAGAGTTTGGTGGTGGATGTCAAAGG
This sequence comes from Acomys russatus, assembly GCF_903995435.1. NCBI lineage: Eukaryota > Metazoa > Chordata > Mammalia > Rodentia > Muridae > Acomys > Acomys russatus. The sequence goes on from NC_067155.1 coordinate 17,561,433, forward strand.
CCCTTGGAGTACTGCAGCACCGGGCAAACGTTTTTTCTCAAGGGCCCTGTGGTGAACACTTAGGCTTGCAGGCCACAGAGCTCTAAGCACAAGTCCCGACCTCAACCCTTATGATACAAAGCAAGCAGAGTCTGTGCTTAGGAAGGGGCGGAGCTGCAACACGAGTTTGTCTGTGCCCACAGGCACCAGGTGGCCCCACGGCTTCCTGAACACTGGCTCAACGGATTGCCCTGGAGCTGGAGACACAGCACTACGGGGCAACTAGTCAGTCAAGGGAAAATATGTCGTTTTAATTTCCATTTCCCAGATGACTAAGGTCATTGAGCCCTGGGAAAGCAGAGCACTGAGGTCTCCTAGGGCACAGGGGGGCTGGGCCAAGGCCGACTCTTTCAAGTGGGGGATCAGAATGTCTAAGGGTTCTATTTCCGAGGGTGCTTAGTTTAAAGCTGGCACTGACTTCCTAAGGCGAGTGGCAAGAGGGTGCCGAAGGAGTACGAAGTAGGAACAGATCTGCAAGGCTGGACTGGAGCTCCCAGAGGTGATAATCAGGACAGCAGGGGTCCTGTCAGGAGAGAGGTGCCACAAAGTCCTTTGTCACCCCAATGGGGAAAGCGTAATCCCTGAGGTGAACGATTAGTGTGTGTGTGTGTGTGTGTGTGTGTGTGGTGTGTGTACGCACGCGCGTGTGTGCGTGCGAGTGTGCATGCGTGCGGTTGTGCGGGTGTGAGTGTGTGCGGGTGAGTGTGTGCGGGTGCGGGTGTGGTTGTGCGGGGGTGTGGGGGTGGGAGTGCAGGTGTGGGGGTGCGGGGGTGCAGGTGCGGGGGTGGGAGTGCAGGTGTGGGGGTGCGGGGGTGCAGGTGCGGGGGTGGGAGTGCAGGTGTGGGGGTGTGGGGGTGCGTGATCTGGCTGTAGCATATTTGCCTAGCACGCACAACGCTGTAGGTTCTCTTCCAGCACAAAAGTGCAACCTCCCTTCCTCTCTCCCTCCCTTCCTTTCTTTTTCTTTTTTACTTATTTGTTTTTTGTTTTTTTCTGCATAACCCTGGCTGTCCTGGTAGACCAGGCTCGTCTCGAACTCACACAGGTCTGCCTGCCTCGCCTGGGATTAAAGGTGTGAGCCGCCACCACCTGTAGTTCTCTTTAGAGCTACATTTTATTAACTCCAAACACCCTGTGGTTGCTCTTTGTTACTACTTTCCCTTTCCTTCCTCCTCCACATCTGTCAGCACCCCCACCCCCCTCCCCCTCCCCACAGTCAGCTTCCACATCTGTCAGCACCCCACCCCCTCCCCCACCCCACAGTCAGCTTCCACATCTGTCAGCACCCCCTCCCCCTCTCCACGGTCAGCTTCCACATCTGTCAGCACCCCCACCCCCTCCCCCACCCCACAGTCAGCTTCCACATCTGTCAGCACCCCCTCCCCCTCTCCACGGTCAGCTTCCACATCTGTCAGCACCCCACCCCCTCCCCCGCCCCACGGCCAGGTTCCACATCCTTTTTTTCTACACGCGAGAGAAAGCATTATCCATTTTCCTACAAGTGACGTGATCACCTTGTGTGGACGTACCATTATTTCTTGTCCTTTCAGTTGATGAAAGGACAGACTGACAGCACCACTTGGTAGTTGTGACCAGCTAACAGTAAACATGGCTGTGCAGGGACCTCTATTGTACGGTTGCTTAGACTCCTTTGGGTACATACCCAGGAGTGGTGGAGCTGGGTCACACAGTGGTCCTAGTTTTGGTTTTATCAGGAACGTCATCCTGACTTCCACTGTGGCTGCTTCAGGGTTAACATTCCTCCCAGCGGTGGATAAGGCTTTCCTTTCCTTACCCAGCCAGCGCCTCTGCCAGCAGTGCCTTGCTTCCTTGACAATAGTCATTTTGACTGGGCTGACATGAAGCCTCGGTTGTTTTAAATTAGAACAAGGATTTTGGCCACTGATTCGCTGATTGTTTGTGTCCTCCACTTGAAAACTGCCTGTTCTGCCCGTCTGCTCCTTGGATCACTGGCCGACTCGTGTTTAACTTTTTTGAGTTCTTATGTAGCCTGGATGTTAATCTCCTGTCAGACTAATGACTGACAAAGGGTTCTCTCCCATTCTGTGGGCTGTCTCTTCACTCTGTTACATGCAGATGTTTTTTAATTTTGTGAAATTTTATTTACCAATTCTTGCCATTTTTTCCTGAGCTAGTCATAAAGCTGTTTGTGACTCCTCCTGTTTTTGTTTTTTTGTTTTTTTTTTTCATTGTTTTTCCCTAGCAGTTTCAAAAATCTCAGGACTTGCATTAATGTCTGTGGTCCGTTTTAAGGTGATTTTTGTACAAGGTGGTGAGAGGGAAAGGGAGAGGAGGTTCTGTCTTTTATAAGGGAAAAGACGAGATGGAGAAAATTGATTTGACCAAAGGTAGGGAATAAAAAAGTAAGAAGGAAGGAAAGAGTGTTTAAAATTAAGGGTTAGGGCTGCAAGGATGACTCAGTGGCTCTTTCAGAGATCCTGGGTTCAGCTGCCAGCACCCACATGGCAGCTATGGAGAGAGAGAGAGAGAGAGAGAGAGAGAGAGAGAGAGAGAGAGAGAGAGAGAGGCAGACACAGACACACATAGACAGAGAGAGAGACAGAGATACCCAGAGAGAGAGACACAGAGAGAGAGACAGAGATGAGAGAGATTCTGTGCTTGTGTGTGTGCGCGCGCGTGCGCGCTCACTAAGACTTGAGTGTGTTTCTGCCATTGCCCACCTCAAAGGCTAGCTGCTTTCCTGCTGTCCCTGGTTCCTCCCTCAGAAATTACAGCAGCTAGTGTGTGGGTGTGGCCCACCACCTTCCCTCTCAAGACCCACTTCTAAAGGGGGACTGAGGGCTTTCAGGTAAGGGGAACCCAAAATTCAGAGGAGCTGCCACGCTAGAGCTAATCCCAAACGCTGGAGGAAGGCTGGGACCTAGAAGAAGGCCTCCACCCAGTGGTGGTGGAGGACCCTGCAGGCTGCCATTGCAGGAGTGAAACCTCCAGAGAAGTTGGTGCAAGGCAGGTGGAAACAGCCACCTGGGGTGTCTAGGTGACTAGGTACAGCCCCACAGCCCAGCAGCTGCTACAAGAGCTGAGCAAGTTGTGAGGACAGAAGGCCCCTCCATCCTGCAAACTCCCCAGTGCAGCTGCTGACAAAGTTTTCAGGCTCATTTCAAAGAGGAAACAAGACAGAGGAGCAATTTGAAGGCTGCACGCCTAGCCTCCTAGCCGTAAATCTGGAGCCACAGAGGGAGTGACGCAAGTGAGACCTTGAACACAAAAGCCCTTGAGGACAAGCTCTCAGAAATGAGACTTAGATGTGGGGACCACAGGCACAAGGTAGAAAATTTCTCGACCCTTAGTGCTAGGTTCTCAGGGCCTGGTCTTACATAGCAACTTCAGGGCCGAGGGCTTAGGTCTTGGCACAGGGAGATCTGGCCACCCCTGTAGTCAGAGCTGGCATCCCTAGCACAGACAGGCAGATGCTGGGTGGGGCCAGCCATGCTTGTGGTGGGCAGCTCCTCAACGCGCTCTCTCCTCTCCTCACAGATCCGTGCCACGGTATCACCTGCCGGCCACAGGAGACCTGCCAAGTTCAAGGTGGTCAGGGCGTGTGTGTGCCCAACTATAATTCCACATGTTGGCTGTGGGGTGACCCTCACTACCAGTCCTTCGATGGCTGGGCCTTTGACTTCCAGGGTACCTGCAACTACCTGCTGGCAGGAACTGTCTGTCCCGGGGTCAGTGCTGAGGGCCTGACGCCCTTCACCGTCACAACCAAGAATGAGAACCGCGGCAACCCCGCCGTGTCCTATGTGAGACAGGTCACCGTGACCGCCCTCAACAGCAACATTTCCATCCACAAGAATGAGAATGGCAAAGTCCGGGTACGCTCAGCATGATGGTCCCAGAAGCACCCCTGGGGCATGGGGCCAAACGAATCCTAATGTTAATGGCAGCGATTAGGAGCTGGAGAAAGTCTCAGGGTTCATGTACACACGAACCCACATGGGGAAAATTACAGGAAAGAGCATCCTTTTCCTGACAATTAAGCCCAGCCCACTGCTAACAGCTGAAAGTGGGCCCATGATGTGCGACTTCAGGTAGGCCAGTGGTTCTCCACCATCCTGCTGCTGCGACTTTTTAATACAGTCCCTCGTGGTGTGGTGACCCTCCAAGCATACAGCCATATTTGTTGCTACTTCATAACTAATTGTGCTACTGTTATGAATCGCAATGTAAGTGTCCGTGTTTTCTGATGGGCTTAGGTGACCCCTGTAAAAAGAGTGGTTTGACCCACAAAGGGGTCTCAATCTATAAGTTGAAAACTGCTGGTGTGGACAGAGATTTGAGTCCAGACCCTGTCCTGCTGAGTTCTGTGACACTGTGCAGGTGACTGAACACAGAGGGCCTTGTATCTTCCCCCTGGCAACCCGGTGCTGTGGTACCAGTTAGAGCTCAACTCGTGGCCCAATCCTGGAAGCCCCCGTGACTGATTGACTACAAATGAGAGGGAACGTGCGGGAGCACGGAGGAAAGCGGGGGCCCCACGTTCTTCACGTGGAAGGAAGGTGTAGGCTCACAGTGGCTCACAGAGAGGGAGTGCAGGGCGGAGAAGAGGGCGGGTGCGGGGCGGAGGAGAGGGCAGGTGCGGGGCAGAGAAGCGGGCAGGTGCAGGCCATGGAGCCAAAGGCTTCTGGTGAAGGGACAGGCCACGGGCACAGGAAAAGCAGGAGAGACTTGGGAGGAAATGCACACAGATGGAGACCAGGAAGGGTTGTCTAGAGAGATAGACCCATGGAAAGAGAGGGGGAAAGAGATGTGGAGGGTCGGAGGAGGAGGGACAAGGAAGAGAGGAAAGAGAGTGACTTTAGAGAGAAAACCCCAAAAGGCATGGAAGTACAGGAGTCACCTCCCAGGGCTGAGCAGGAAGAGATACCTACGATGCTTGTAATGGGCTCTGCCTCCAACAGCCTGAGGGGCCTTGGCAGGGGGAGGGAGAGCCCCAGGACAGCAGAGGCTGCAGCTCCATGCCCACTGCTCCCTTGACCCCTGTTGGCCTCTCTGTCTCCCCAGGTGAATGGAGTTCTGACGGCCTTGCCTGTCTACTTGGCTGGTGGGCGGATTTCAGTGGTTCACGGAGGCTCGAAGGCTGTGCTGGTGACTGACTTCGGCCTTCAGGTCACCTATGACTGGAACTGGAGGGTAGAGGTCACACTGCCCAGCAGCTACCATGGTGCAGTGTGTGGGCTCTGTGGAAACATGGACAAGAACCCCCAAAATGACCAAGTCTTCCCTAACGGCACAGTGGCACCCTCGATACCCACCTGGGGCGGCAGCTGGCAAGTTCCAGGGTGGGACCCTCTTTGCTGGAACGAATGTCACGGGTCCTGTCCAATGTGCCCAGAGGACAAAGTGGAGGAGTATGAGGGTCCTGGCTTCTGTGGACCTCTGGCTCCTGGCACAGGGGGCCCCTTCGCCAGCTGCCATGCCCACGTGCCTCCTGAAAGCTTCTTCAAGGGCTGCGTGCTGGACGTCTGCCTGGGTGGTGGCATCAAAGACATCCTATGCCAAGCACTGGCTGCATACGCTGCTGCATGCCAGGCTGCTGGTATCAAAATCGAGGACTGGAGGACTCAGGCTGGCTGTGGTGAGTGATGGGGAGCCGGGCAAGGGGTGGGCACAAAACACTGTCTCAGCAGGGCTGGGCTGGCTTAACTCCCACCCTTTGGGGTCTTCCATCTGGCTCCTGTTGGTCTCTGTCTCCTGGCTGTGTCTGTCCGTGCCTGGAGCTCATCACCTCCCTGCCCGCCTCTCACTCCATCTCCTCTACTTTGTCTCTGTGTCCCTCTCTGACCGTGTCACTGGAGCTGGGAGTCTCAGTGTCCCCCCCTCCACTCCAACACCACGGCGTCTCTCCCTCCCTTCATCTCCCCACAGAGATCTCCTGCCCTGACAACAGCCACTATGAGCTCTGTGGCCCACCCTGCCCAGCCAGCTGCCCACCCCCAGCACGCCACACAACCCCACCTGTGTGTGACGGGCCCTGTGTGGAGGGATGCCAGTGTGACCAGGGCTTCGTCTTGAGCGCCGAGCAGTGTGTTCCCTTGGACAGCGGCTGTGGCTGCTGGGTCAATGGCACATACCACGAAGCAGGCACTGAGTTTTGGACTGATGCCACCTGCTCTGAGAGGTGTCGCTGTGGACCTGGAGGTGACTCCTTAGTCTGTGAATCGGCCAGCTGTGGGCTGGGTGAGGAGTGTGCCTTGTTGCCCTCTGGCCAGCTAGGCTGCCAACCTACAAGCACAGCTGAGTGCCAAGCCTGGGGTGATCCCCATTATGTCACCCTCGATGGTCACCGGTTTGACTTCCAAGGCACCTGCGAGTACCTCCTGAGCGCACCCTGCCATGCACCACCCTCGGGGACCGAATACTTCAATGTCACTGTGGTTAATGAGCACAGGGGCAGCCAGGCTGTCAGCTACACCCGCAGTGTGACTCTGCATATCTATGGCCTCAGACTGACCCTCAGTGCCCAGTGGCCACGGAAGCTACAGGTGAGTGGGCTGTGGGCCACACAGAAGCCATCCCAGCCTCTGCTGTGCAGGAGAGAATGAGGTGACCATTGCCCGGAGCGCCTTTCCCAGCTTGGCAGGAGCAGAAGCTGGTTCAGCGCCCAGCCTGTGGCAGCAGGAAGGCTGCAAGCCGCTGGCTTCCCCAGGCTCAGCCTTCCAGCATTCCTCTGCAGGGTGGCTTGTCAGAAAATGCCTGCTTCGGGCTAACACTAAAAGCCAAGGACATGGTCTGATGAGGGTGGGTCGCATCTGGTAATCCAGCTGTCAGAGACTGAGGTAGGAAGGCTGTGGAGACTTGCAACAGCCACAATAGTCCTTCCCTGCTACAGGGGACAAAAACAAACAATTTAAACAAAATAAAAAACAGTCCATGACTCCACATTTCTCCTTTTACAGTAGCGGGGGAAGAAAGCTATTTTGGAGACCATATCGCTTAAGTCATGGAATCATTTGCAAAATTATCAGTGCCTCTCACCTCTCACCCTCTCCCCAACCCACAGGTGAACGGGGAGTTCGTTGCTCTGCCTTTCCACGTGGACCAGCAGCTGAGCGTTTACTTAAGTGGAGCAGATACTGTGGTGAACACTGCCTCAGGGATCTCCTTGGCTTTTGATGGAAACAGTTTCCTGCGCCTGCACGTGCCTGCAGCCTATGCAGGCGCCCTCTGTGGCCTGTGCGGAAACTACAACAAAGATCCCAGCGACGACCTCACAGCAGTGGGTGGCAAACCTGAGGGCTGGCAGGTGGGAGGAACACCAGGCTGTGATCAGTGCCAGCCTGGGCCCTGCCCACAGCCCTGCACACCTGAGCAACAGGAGCCCTTCCGTGGCCCCGACGCCTGCGGCATAATCTCGGACCCCAAAGGCCCGCTAGCACCCTGCCACAGCCTTGTGCCACCCACACAGTACTTTGAGGCTTGCTTGCTGGATGCCTGTCAGGTTCAGGGCCATCCAGGAGGCCTCTGTCCTGCTGTGGCCACCTATGTGGCAGCTTGTCAGGCTGCCGGGGCCCAACTTGAAGAGTGGAGGAAGCCAGACTTCTGTCGTGAGTACCGACCTGTGCAGCTCCACACAGACAGGGTCTCCCCCAATGCATTTCAGGGGCTCTAAGACAAGAGCCCTGTTGCTTCAGTGAATCTCAAGGTCCATCCCCACTGTCTCCTGTCAGAGACACGCCCTGGCACTAATACCAGTGGGGTAGGGGGAACCCAGGTGCAACCCGAAGTCAGAAACCCTGGATGCAGCCCACTCTGGAGGTTCATGTTCCTGGTAGACTTGGATATGACCCAGTGACAGTTACTCAGCAAGGAACCCCTGTGAGAGGCCAAGCGAGTGCCACCTGGTCACAAGCCCACACTGGATAGAGCTAGGCATACAGGAGTGGTCGGATAGCCCAGTGGTATCTGGGGAGGCCTTACACCACCTGCCACATGCTGTCCAGACATCAGACATGCTTGGCTGCAATCAGGACCTGTTCCCGGCAGATCCAAGTGGACTGAGTCAGGAGGTTGTGGGGTAGCTCTTTCAGGCAGATCTGTTGGATCAGGCCCACCCCATCAGTGTCAGCCAATCACACACACACACACACACACACACACACACACACTAGCATCCTGTAACAGAGCATGTCTGAAAGAGCAGCGGGTGCTCCAGCCATCCTGGCACTGTCTTCAGTCAGGCTCACTGGTCTCCCACACACATGGGTCTCTAGTCACACTCACACCATGCAGCCTAGACCGTTCTGGGCAGTTGCATGTGGTCATATCCCCCAGACAGTCACCTGCTTTAGGAGTACTTGCCAGGGTGACAACCCTTCTCAGGAGACCTGGTCATGCCCCACACGCGGAATCACATGTCACTGCTCCGGTCACATGTTCTAGGTCAAGTCCCAGGCCAAGCCCGAGGCACCAGGTAGCCTCAGTCAGTCTCTCCCACCCACGCTCCCGTCCTGATCCCGCCATTGCCTCTTGCCCGACTCTTCCTTGTCTCTCCACAGCGTTTCAGTGCCCTGCCAACAGTCACTACCAGCTCTGTGGTGACTCCTGCCCTGTGAGCTGCCCGACCCTCTCAGCCCCCGAGGGCTGTGAATCCACCTGCCGTGAGGGCTGTGTCTGTGATGCTGGCTTCGTGCTGAGTGGTGACACCTGTGTGCCCGTGGGCCAGTGCGGCTGCCTCTACGAAGGACGCTACCACCTGCTAGGTGCCACCTTCTACCCAGGCCCCGAGTGTGAGCGGCTCTGTGAGTGCGGGCCAGGCGGTGAGGTCAGCTGCCAGGAAGGTGCAGACTGTGAGCCCTATGAAGAGTGCCGGGTGGAGAACGGAATTCAAGCTTGCCATCCGTCCGGTTGTGGCCACTGCCTGGCCAACGGCGGCGTCCATTATGTCACCCTTGATGGACGGGTGTATGACCTTCATGGCTCCTGCTCATATGTCTTGGCCAGTGTCTGTCACCCAAAACCTGGTGATGAGGACTTTTCCATTGTCCTTGAGAAGAACTCGGCTGGAGACCCCCAGCGAGTGGTGGTGACTGTGGCAGGCCAGGTTGTGGGCCTGGCTCAAGGACCACAGGTGAGTGCATACGACCCTGCCCATAGTTCTGATAGGGAGATGGCCCCCACCTGGGCCTCATCCTATAGAGTCTCAGGGGACCTCGACAAACTCCCAAGTGTAGGAATAGCAGAGAGCTCTCCTGAGAGTCCTGGGTATGTGGGTAAAGGTGCCACCTAGGAGTTTAGTATAGACATGGCCCCAGCCTGGGAGTTTAACAGGATCTGCTTCTAGTCCAAGAAGGCCTGAGATAGACAATGCTCTATACAGGAGCTATGAGTACCTACCTTAAGCTGAGGGGCTGTCACCCTCGTCCTAACTGACCCTTCCACCCAGGTGACCGTGGATGGTGAAGCCGTGGCCCTGCCTGTGGCTGTAGGCCACGTGAGTGTGACTGCTGAAGGCCGAAACATGATCCTGCAGACAGACAAGGGGATGAAGGTTCTCTTTGACGGTGACCACCACGTCCTCATGTCCATCCCTAGTCCCTTCCGGGGGCGTCTCTGTGGCCTCTGTGGGAACTTCAACGGAAACTGGAGCGATGACTTTGTGCTGCCCAGTGGAGCGGCAGCCCCCAGCGTGGAGGCCTTCGGAGCTGCCTGGCGAGCTCCCGGCTCCTCCCTGGGCTGTGGTGAAGGCTGTGGGCCCCAGGGCTGCCCTGTGTGCTTGGCAGAGGAGACACAGAAATATGAGAGGAATGAAGCCTGCGGGATGATCCGGAACCCCCAAGGCCCCTTTGCAGCCTGCCACAAGGTCCTGAGTCCCTTGGAATACTTCCGTCAATGCGTGTATGACATGTGTGCCCACAAGGGCGATAAAGCCTATCTCTGCCGGAGCCTGGCAGCCTATACTGCAGCCTGTCAGGCAGCTGGTGCCACAGTGAAGCCCTGGAGAACAGACAGCTTCTGCCGTGAGTGTCTATGGGCCCCCGTGCGACACCCCGCCACCCCCTCACCCCACCCCCGTGCGCCCCTGTCAGGCCCTCCTTCCCTGTCTGCTGCTCAGGGGAAGTCCCCGCCTATGACAGGGCTTCCTCTAGCTCTGCCCCAGCATCCTCTATGGCTCTCCTTCTGGCTCTGGGGTCTTGGATTCCAGTCACGAGTCCACTCTCCCCAGCTGGCACAAAAACCTAACACAATATTGCAGAGGTCACAAGCACGGGAGAAGCTGCACTGAAAAGCTCACGTCCACCAGTATAAACAGCAACAGCTAAAGTGAGTCGGGCTCGCTGAGAAAATCAGGTCGATGCTCCAGTGGGATGGGAGCCGTAGGCAAAGGCATTAGGCAAATGCTTGAAGGAAACAGGCTCTGAGGGTTTATGTCGGCTTGGGGCTTCAGACGTTTCTGCTCACGGTAAGTGAAAGCCCCCTTGGGCCTGATGGAGGACAAGATTGTGGTAGGCGTGTGTCACTTCACTGCCACCAGGAAGCTGTAAAGAGATAGTGATAACAGAGACAGGCACAGAGATAGAAGTGGGCAGCAGGCCATAGATAGTCTTGAGAGGCACGTTCTAGCTGACCTTCCATCAAGCCCAACCTCCAAATATATCCATCTGCACCCAGTAATACCGTGAAACTACATATCCACCAGTGGATTAGCCATCGATAAAGCCAGAGCATTTGTGACTCAGGTACCAGTCAATGATCCAACCACTAAGGAGACCAAGTCTTCAACATATACGCTTTGGGGAAAACTGTTCATCTCCAAACTGTTACACTCCACCCTTGATCCCAACAGACCTGTATGTGCATAACAGTGAAAACCGTATGCAGCCCACCCCACAGAGTTCCCAAAGCCTTTACGGTTCCCAGAGTGCTGCAACCGTCCAAGTCCAGAGTCCTGTCTGAGACCTGGTGCAGCCCCTTGCATGTGAGCCTCTGCAAACTGAAAAATACAGTGGCATGTTCCCAACACGAGTGGTATAGCACAGTGCACACTCCTACACTAAAAACAAAAGGTGGGCACGTATAAGGGAGAGAGGGGACCAAAGTAAGACCGAAACCCAGCAGGGTAAGTACTGGCATGGTGCGAGCCCCAGAGAGCTTAGAGAGTCCCTGGCCTACAGGCCTTGCCAGCTGCAAGCTTCATGCTCCCTGTCCCTCCCTCCCCTCCCCCTTCCTGCCTGCTGCCTTCCTCTGTCCATTCCACACCCCTGCTCTCTCTACCTCCCTGGTACCCTCAGCTTCATTGTCACAGCTCACGCCCCACCCTCTCAGAGCCACAGCGCGTAGCGACCCTGTCCCTGATACAATTGCCTGGCCCCTCGGGAATATTTTTGAAATCCGGGTACAAGCCACCAACCCCCCGTAACTCCTGCACAACACATTGATTCCCATAAACTCCTCTCCATGCAGATGACTTCAGCATCTGACGCCAGCCCGAGCAGTTGTCAGAGGTCAGTCTCCCGTGACCATGTCTGCAGTGGTCTCGGAGTGCCTCGACAGACAAGTGAGCATGGTGGAAGTAACTCTGGGGGAAACAGCCATCTAGGTGGCCTGTATGCATGAGGTGCCCCAGTTGCTCTGTTTCCTCAAGGGGAAAAAGTGTTCCCCTCTCAGGTCATGATTGTCAGGTCTTGATGATTCCCAAGACATCCTCCGATCACGGTGACCGATGTCCAAGTGCAACATGCCTGGCTTTCATCTAGTACCTGTGCTCCCTAGAGGAACCATGCCTTTCTTAGCCCTGACCACATGGGCTTTTCCTGACCAGCCTTGCAAACTTGGCAAATATTTATGCTCTGATCCAGTTCTTGATACTAACTATAAAATCCGACTAAACCAGCCAGGAACGCCAAGCTACTGGCAGACTGCTGAGCTGCCTAGACGTGTTCTCTATTAAATGATTTCCCTTATCTTCAAGTTCTCTGGATGTTGGCAAAATATAGACGGATTCCTTGGCAGGGTGTAACACCAATGATACTCCAGTTTCCGAAAGACTCTTGGTTTTCACTCCAGACCTCTCTCAAGCCTGCGATCTGATATCTTGTCAGCCTTCTCTTCTGAGCTCCCCCTGGAACTGGCAGGAAGCCCCGCTCACAGGGTTCCAGGGTTTGCTCTCCCGCTTTCCCCAAACACCTGCCAGAAACCATGTTTAAAAGCACACGAGCCACATAGCCAGCAGCAGCCACGGCAAGGGCCTCACGTCTCCATGGCAACTTCTGGGTTAGCTCCTTGTGGCCCTGAGAAATACATGGGCTTTCTTCTGGTTTGTGGTCACACAGATTTCTGTGTGTGTGGCGGCGGAGGTTGGGGGCTGGCCTGCCTGTCAGTGGAGCATGTGCTGAGGCAGTTCATGGGAGAGAGGACATGACAAACAGAGCTGTTCATTTCGTGGTGGCCGAGAATCAGAGACAAGGAAAACGTGGGGCAAGAAAGAACCCTAGTGAACTGCACACAACTATTAGGTTTTCTCAACAAATGCTTTGCAGTCTTCTGGTATTCTATTCAAAAATGAGTTCATTGAATAGGTCAGAGGCCCCTCAGTCATGAACCCAGGAGCTGGGGACCAACAGGCTTGTTTGTTTGTTTGTTTATTTGTTTGTTTGTTGGACAGTACATCCAGATTAAACAATCACTCATCCCAGGCCTGAGATTCAGATAGCCGACATATTACAACTCCCACGACCCACCTCGCCTCTCTCCCCACAGCTCTCCAGTGTCCTGCCCACAGCCACTACTCTGTCTGCACACGCTCCTGCCAGGGCTCCTGTGCTGCGCTCTCTGGCCTCACTGGCTGCACCACTCGATGCTTTGAAGGATGTGAGTGTGACGATCACTTCCTGCTCTCCCAGGGTGTGTGCATTCCCACACATGACTGCGGCTGCTCCCACAATGGTCAATATATGCCGGTGAGTGGGGGCTCCAAGCGGGCCGTGTGGGTGGAGGGGCTGGAGGGACATTCAGAGCTGTTGTGCCCTGGGTTCGAGGATTGGGACATAGGGGTCGGGGGTGGGGGCATCACCTGCTCCCAGCTGTGGCCACTGTACTAAGTCACCCCAGACTCAGCAGGTCAAAACAAGAGAGCTTAGTTCCCCACAGTTTGGAGGCCAGGACTCAAAGACCAGGCTCACCACACTAATGTCAAAGGCATGGAAGGGGACACTGTCATGAGAGGATCCTGAGGAGAATCTCGTCCTTGGCCGCCCCTCCCTCTGGCTCTGCCATCACTTCTCTGTGTGACACACATCTCCCCCGCATCGTTCTTTTGTGAGTGCCCATGGGATCCCCCACCCACAGAACCAGGATAAACCCTGCAAACACATGTTGCCACTTAAGCTAGCATGCCTGGTCCCAGGAATGGTGATTTGCTGTCTTTTGGTGTGGGGGCACTCCTCCGCTACCCTCGCGTCTCTGCACCTCTTCATCCTGGCTCCATAGGCACCTGGTACTCAGGACAGGTGGTACCCAGAGAGTGTAAGCCTCATCCTACCATGCATCCCATTCAGCAAAAAGAATAGTTTTATGATAGTGCAGTGGGCGGCTCAGCTACCAATCACTCACCAGCGTGCTTTGGCATTTAGCAGGTAACGTTCTTGCTGATGCTTTTTGAAAGCTCTCTGTGAATGTGAGTCATTTCCAATGTCAATTCCTTTTGTACTTGTAACAGTCCAAGGAGACAGATATGATTGCCGTTCATCCCATTTTACAGGGAAATTGTACCCCAGAGAATGTGCACCAATTGCAAGGGGAGCCAACGTTTCTTTCCTTCCTTTTGGGTCTCACTGTCTGCTGGAGACCATCCAGGGTCCCTTAGGTCAGGTCAGCAGCTTCTGGGCTCCCCTTCTTTTAACACCTCCCTGCACCTCCCAGCCTCACGCTTAAAAAGAAGGGAAGTCATTCATATGATGCACACGACAGCTATCAAAACCAGGAAAGCAATGTTGACTCAACACGGTTATCTCACCTGTGGATTTTAACCGTGTTTCATGAGTTGTTTCAGAAAAGTCCTCTATGCTAACTGCTTCTCTCTGGGCCAGGGGACAACTGAGGGTCAGAGTCTCTTTTTGGTTTTCACAAAATCTGATGAAATCACCATATAGTGAAAGTAGCTGGGAGATAAAACTACCTGCAGACCCCACGGCCACAGTGGGTCTGTGAGAGGAGAGACAGCCTGTCAAAGGCATTGAGAAGGCGCCGCTGGTGGGGGAAGAGACACAGGGGAAGGGTAGTGAGCTGTGAGGTGAGGTGAGCCCTCCAGAGACCCTCCACGTAGACACGCTCAAAGCTGAAAGCCAAGTCCTCATTCTCAGCCCCGAAGCTTCGAGCCCTTCGTCTCCTGTGTTCCCAAATCACATCCTGGCTGTCACACTTCAGTTAGCAAGACGCAGAACTACGAAAGCCAAAGGGAGGTTAGCTCCTTTTGGGACTTTTCTGAAACTGTGCACGGGGTCTTTGGTGGATTAGGCCTTTGTTTCCATTTTTGGCAGGTGTTGGGGCCTATGCACTGGGTTTTAAGGTCAGAATGGTGCCTCCAACATGGCGTCAGTTGTGTTACCATCTGGGGGTGGGGGCTGTTACACAAGGAAATGCTTCTCCAGGGCAGTGTCCTCTGTGCTGTGTACTGTGGGGACACACTGGCCGCCTCCACATATAAAGTTAGCTTTTGCAGTGTTACAAATCACTTCTAATGTGTTGCTTTAGGCCGGTTCTGTTTGCTTTATAATGCCGTGTTTCCAGAATGGGCCAAGTGTTCTGGCACCTTCTTATTTTGTTTTTGTGCATCCTACTCACCCAACTGGTCACATGAAGTTGGTTTGGTTTCTAGACTAATGTTCTTGCTCCATTGCTGTAAGAAAACACCTAACGCAAGCCGCTCTGTGGAGCAAATGGCTTTGTGAGGCTCACAGTTTTGGAGACTGGAAGTGTAAACAGCACTCATAGTGCAGGCTCCCATGAAGCCCCCTTGGTTTCATGATTCCATGGCAAGAGCATGTGTATGCCCTGCCAATGTGTGGTCTCTCCCCATTCTTAAAACGCCACCGGGCCAAAGAGAAAACCCACCATGTTTCAGTCATGAGGGTTCTACCTTGGTGACTCTATTAATCTAGTCACTCCCCAAAGTCCTCACTTCTAAGCATGAAGTTTCCAATCTCTTCATATATATAATGCTTTGGGAGAATGAACTTTTGCGTGGGTTCAAGTAGACAAGCCATATTCAGACCATCGCAGCTAGCCTGCATCGGCAACATTATCTCCAAGGGGTCTTTAATCCTCCAGCTGACTAACTCAGGCTTGTGAGCATAGTAACTGGGCACACTCTGAGACAGAGACAGAGACAGAGACAGAGCAGTGATGGGGAGGAATGTCAAGGCCCATGAACTCTGCACAGCCAGGTCACTGCTGTATCTTATTTACAAATCACAGTCCTGGGTAGAGGACATCCAAGCCGTTTCCTACTGGGAACTCCTGTGGCTCCCCCTCTGTGTGAATTCACACCATCCATCCCTTTCTGTGCGCAGGTGAACTCCTCGCTGATGGCCTCAGACTGCAGCGAGCGCTGCTCTTGCTCCCCAAGCACTGGCCTGACATGCCATGCAGCTGGCTGCCCATCTGGCCAGGTCTGTGAGATCCAAGCAGGAGTCCGGGACTGCCATGCTGCCCGTGGTCTCTGCTCCCTGTCTGTGGGTGCCAACCTCACTACTTTTGATGGAGCTCACAATACCATCAGCTCCTCTGGTGTCTACGAGCTTTCTTCTCGATGCCCTGGATTCCAGAAGAGCGTGCCCTGGTACCGTGTGGTTGCTGATGTCGAGCCTTGTCATGGCAACGAAAAGATCATGGGCGAGGTCCACATCTTCTTCCAGGATGGGATGATGACTGTGATCCCAAGCAAGGGCGTGTGGGTAAGCCTGGGCACAGGGGGCAGGGATGTCCTCTCTGGGCTGTCCTTCTACCTGTCACTGTGTCCTACATCCCGCCTGCTTGGGGGCCTCTCGGTCTGCTTTCTTCATTCAGATCTCTACATTTTTTTCCTGGATTTGTACCCATCTCTATATGTCAGCCTGGGCCCCTGTCCTTGGCCCGAGCTCTTACACGCAAGTGACAGGATAGCTCTGTTGTTGGTTTTAATCAAGACCCCACTGGCTGGCAGTAACAGGAAACCAATCACGAATGTCCTTAGGGGAAAAGGAATGGACTGGCTCCATATCTGGGAAAGCCAGAGACCCCTGTTACACTGTCGGGAGTTTACACCTCTAGGTTTCCGACTTATCACCTGACCAGTTTCATCCTCACAAGAAATTTCACCCAGGAATCTAACATCAGAAAGCTCAGTCCATCAAGGAAAACAGACAGAAGCAGGAAAGCAACCACCAGGCTGCTGCGTCTGCAGCCTTTGATAAGAAACCGGAAATTTCCGTACGGTCATTGCATTGCTAGGGCCGTTGCCTCCATTCAGACGCGAGCCCTACGGAAAGAGTTGATAATGTGTCTTTTGTTAGCGGTCCAGTCACTTACAGGAAATCTGGAGGGTCCTTTATTTTGAAAACTATAACTTAATAGTTTAAGATTTGAATCCCTGGGTTGTTTCCCTGTCCAGTAAAGAAACATAAGTGTTTTGTCCCAGCCTTGGAAAGTTGTAGAGATGCTTTGGATCATGCCTTCCTCCTTCTTCCTCTTCCTCTTCCTCCTCTTCCTCCTCCTTCCTCTCCTCCTCCTCCTCCTCTTCTTCTTCCTAGCCTTATCAACATATACAGAAAGATAGTCTCCGAAGATTAATAAGTTATTATTGGGTCAGTGAAATGGTATAGTGGGGAAACAAGCCATCGAAGCCCGATGGGACCTGAATTTGATTCCTGGAACTCGCAGGGTGGATGGAGGGAACCAGTTCCCACAAGTCGCCAACTGACCTCCACACTTGTATCAGGGCATGGGCACGTATATTAACTGACTGATTTAACTTTATATTAGAAAAGCATTAGCATGCACAGT
Source organism: Acomys russatus (assembly GCF_903995435.1). Taxonomy (NCBI): domain Eukaryota; kingdom Metazoa; phylum Chordata; class Mammalia; order Rodentia; family Muridae; genus Acomys; species Acomys russatus. Next base: position 17,578,494 of record NC_067155.1, read on the forward strand.
GAGCTGAGCGTCCACACGGCTCCAGCTGTCTTCTTACTTGTCCGTCCTCCTCCTAACCCTCCTCTCCAGGGCCCATCCCGTCCAGCACCTGCCCCTCCTGCTTGATTGGTCCTTGTGCATGAGGACTCCAGCCTTGGTGGCCCCTCAGCGGCTCTGCCACTCAAGTCTCACTTGTCATCCCCCTCCCCCCACCAGGTGAACGGTCTCCGCGTGGACCTCCCAGCTAACGTGTTAACATCTGTGTCTGTGAGGAGGCTGCCCGATGGTTCCATGCTTGTCCACCAGAAGGCTGGCGTCCAGGTGTGGCTTGGAAAAGATGGGCACCTGGATGTGATGGTCAGTGACAGCCATGCAGCCATGCTGTGTGGAGCCTGTGGAAACTTTGATGGGGACCAGGCTAATGATGTGCAGACATCCATGGAGAACTGGAGGGCGCAGGACTTCTCCCCATGGTGAGGACGGAGGGCAGAAGCCAGGCCTCTGGGAGCGAGGCAAGGAGGGAGTGCGGGTGGGTAGCTGCTTAGTGTGCAGGATGAAGGGCTAAGCATCTGTCTCTTGCAGTTCCAACTGATCAGTCACCGGTGGCAATGAAGACTTCAAGACCTGCTGCCTCCCAGAAGTTACAGTGACTGACGGATGCCCCGTGTGTCCCTTCCCTGTCCCTCCCCTCTGCTGAGCCACTGAGGCCCAGTCTGAAAGCATTGAGTAAATATATAGACCCACGTTGCACGCCAGTGTGTCTGCCTCCTGTTGTCTCCCCCGGTTCTCTCCCCACTGTGGGATTCGTGGGTGGAGATGAGTCCCTGTGCGAAGAGGACAGCTGTCTGTGCGTGTGGGTGCGTGAGCAGAGGCAGAATCGGGTGGGCAGAGTGGGAGAAGCCCTGGGGAGGTGGAGGAGCAGATGGATGAAACGATGCATGACTGGATGGGGGAAGAGGTGGGAGGTGGACAGAGACAGACAGACAGACAAACTCCAGCTTTGCCATTGATAAGCCTGGTGAGCTGCCCGGTTTCTCTCTCACTTGGTTTCATCACCTTTAAGTAGAAGGCAGGCTGGCGTTTTCTCACAGAGTTACAGTGAGGATTTAATTCCCGAATCCAATCAATAAGGAAAAAATGAACAGAGAAATTGATGGAGGCCATTGAAAGCCAAGTCAAGTGCTGCTAGTTATTCGGATCACAGAATGCACACCACTGGTTTAGTAACAGGGAGATCTTTCATAACTTTTGGTGAACTGACGAAAGGAAAAGTCCTATTGGAACAAAGCCAAGAAATGGAGATGAAATAATGACAGTCAGTGCAACATTTTCTTTCAGGGAGTTCCATTGTGAGCTCGCCCTGTGAGTATCACTCTACGCTCAGCAGCGTCTAAGTTGCTGGGACAGAGTTGGTGGAGAGCTGGACTCAGTTTCCAGTCTGAGGGTGTGAGGGAAGTTGTGTGATGATGCCAGGTGGAGATCTCGGGGCGTCCTGAGGGCAGCGTGGGCATAAGGAGGTGCAGGGCCTTGAGTTTGGGGACAGCTTAATGGAAGATGGGACCGGCTGCAGTTCGAGAGCTGATAGTTGGAGGACTGTGTTGGGAAAGCCTGGGAGTTACTGATGATAATTACAAGGGTGGAAGTACATCTTTCTCCAGCGCTGTGGACTTCAGTATTAGAATTTAAGGGACGAGGGAGAAAGGACACTGACACAGCACTGAGGAGCCAGGGCTGGGGAGTCTCATCCCTTCTGCCTGCGCAGTGAAGGAGAGGCTGGAGGGGAATTAAATTGCTACTGTCTGGCAGGGTGGGATGGAAGGCCAAGCATTTAAAGGGGAGCAAGGGGTGGTTACAGCAGAGTGCGAAGAAGCTTCGGGAGGGGTCGCTGTTTGGGTATGAGATGTCCCTCAAACGGCCACGTGTTCATGGCTCAGCCTCAAACACAGTGTTCAGAGGTGGCCTTCGGACCAGGGACTCTGTTACCGCACTTAGAGAGACAGTCCTTTCTTTTTAAAGGGAAATAGTCCAGCTGAGAAACGTTAAAATTGTGCATATTTGGCAAAGCCAAGTGATGACCATGCATCAAAGTGCTTAGAGAGAGGTGGCCTGAAGCGGGGCCGCAGCAAGAGATGGTGGGTTTGTTGCTGCTGTGAGGAGTTTTTAATAAATACTTATAACATAAGCGGATATTTGTGAGAATGAAATGACCTTTTCTTCTCTCCCAAATCCTGGTGCAGCCATTTCTCCCTCTAAGGTATTTGTTCCTTGGATTTTCCTGAAGAGCTCTAGGGATGCCGGAGGACAAAGCTGCGATGCACATTGCATTATAGCGGAGCCAGGGTCCTTTGCTGAAGCTGGTCCTCCGCTAGCGTGCACATGTGGACCCTGGGAGATTCCCTGACGCCTTTGTTTCTGGTGTAGTGGGAAGGACTTAACTGTAGCTTCAAGGACGCTCAATCACCAAGGGACATTTTGACAATCAGTAGCCATAGCCTCCAAGACACAGTTGCAGTTTCTTCTGCCATCTGCCATGTCTAAACCCCTGCCTACCTAGTCTCACTTCCTCCCTCAAATATGGACCCTTATATTTTTATAAGAGGGCAAAGTAGAAGTCTCTTCAGTAACTTCTTAAGGCTAAGGATGGACACAGACCCTACCTACCTACCGACCCAGTGGCCTTTGCTGTCTCGGTTGGTAACAAGACAGTCAGATATGGAGGCTTGTTGGTGTAGATAGATGTTTATTTTGCTGGCTGGAAAATCCTGCAGATATTTTGTCTCATTTGATCTACTGCTGAGTATGATCTTGAGATTTGGCCCAGGAAAGATGGATCAATGTCTTCATTGTGTGACCACCCGAAGCACAATCTGTTGAATTCTGGAAGAACCAAACCAGGGTAGCCGCTGAAAGAAGCAGGCACCGAGCGGGGCCTGTGGTGCTATTCCTCCGAGTGGTCACAGAGGAGATCCTAAGCAGAAAGTGGACTGCCCCGCCCCCCCCCCATTCACTCAGAGACAGATGCATTAGCTTGTAAGAGAAAGAAATACAATATCATAAAAGAGTTTTCATAACGGTCAAAAAAGTGTTTGCTTGGCCAGGCACAGGTGGGCTTAGGTAGTATCCAAAT